>NW_015633170.1:212721-217727 GCF_001515625.1 Sinocyclocheilus rhinocerous
ATGTTAAATTTGATTTACAGAACTTTTGTGCTGTTTTCTAACAGTTTGGACTTGAAGAGAGAAAACTTGCACTTAAACTTTTCACAGGCATTTTGTTTTCATAGATATATATCGTGATGTATCATTATAGAATTGTCTAGCAATATATTGATTATCGCAGAATCGCTGTATCGTGATATTATCATTATCCTGAGTCATGTATCATGATTCATATCGTATCATGAGGTACCCTGCGATTCCCACCCCTAATTGATACAATTGATCACCCGGATTTAGACCAACATATTTTGTATTTACAAAATGCGTTCACTGGCAAATTTGCTCCGGCATTGAAATCAGGCATATGTAAATGTCATGAAACATGATTCCTGGCTGCATATCAATATCCATGGACCACTGGATCTTTGGTAAATTTTAAGGAACACTATATCGAGTCCAACGACCTTTAGTTTAAACTGATTATCGTTTGTTTTGCTCAGGTTTTCGCAGCTTCTCTATTAAATCCAGTCATGCAACAGGCTCTTTTGCCACTCAGTCCGGCTGAGGGGGCGTGTTCCGGCGGGAAAGTGACGTCAATGCATACCCTCTATAGAAGGCAACCAATTACCAGTAGAAACCCACAGGGTCCATTACAGTTTCCTTTAAAACCAATACAAGTCCAATTATAACCAGTAAAACCATTACAAATTTGTGATGGTGTCTATTGTTTTCTTCAGCAGGGTGAAAGATTTACATATAAAGACTGAGATGACAGAATGCTAGCTAGAATGTTCTCTAGCAAGCTAAACAGACAGAATGCTCAACACATAGAATAGACAGACAAAAGGCTAGCTAGCGAGATGCTAGAATGCTATCAAGCTAGCTAACCTTTTATCTATCTGTCTAGCATTCTATCCCAGTGTTGCTAGCAAGCTAGCTAGATAATGAAAGCTCACAGTAATACATGTAATAACGTGCAGCTGTAAATAAACTGTAAATGAACATTAGCGTGAGCTAATCTCAACATTACTGACCTGAATTTTGATTTTGAAATTTTTTGACTGTAAATGAAAACAAATTGTAAAGTTAAAACAGAAACCAGAGTATTCACATGTGTTCTTGATACAGCATATTACAATTGGTATTCATTACTGATGAAATATACATTCATGTGTATTTGTGAGTTTTCTCACCATGTCGGGCCACAACATGTTGCCTTCTCATCTTCCTTCTCAATTTCTGTATTCATGGATTCTGTCTCACTTGCCGGCATACTCGCTATTGTGTCACAAACACAAGGTTCATCATACACACATTAAAACACATAATTCACACATACTCTGCCAAGGAAGATTTAGTGGACAAAAACTTGAAAAAACATTCAACAAGATAATGAGATTGAGACACATTCTTGGTGAAACCCAATTCCAGTCAAAAGCTCAAATTATAAATATAATGTGCACTGTTTTGAAGGAGAAAGGCTAAAAAGAGTGAGCATTGCATGTGCAAAAAAATAATATATGAATATAACTCAGCATAAATGTAATTTCTAAGCTCTGACATGATGCAATTTGATCTTGAACTTGCCAACACTTCTTGGTATGTGTAGTAAGTGACTTCTTGCTAACACTTTACAAAGTGGGTACGTTATAATTAGTTAATGCAATTGTTAACATGAACAGACAATAAACAATACTTTTACAGCATTTATTCATCTTGTTAATATAAATTTTTTACATGCATTAAAATATTTAAAAAAAAATTAAAAATAGAATACATGCTAGCATGCATTATGTAAAAATATGCAATAAATATTTATAAGTTATATATACACATACACACACTGCAAATTCATTGAAATTAGTGCAATTCACCATGCTCTTTTTGTTTTTATTACTGTCCAAAGACAGTAATAAGCGATGTGTGATCAGACTTTTTGTGACTGCTCTATAAACTGCTGACCATGAGCCTGGTGATCTGGGTTTAACCTCATTTCTATGTTAGAAACTCGCTGTCACTGTTTTAAAGTGGGATTTTTAAATTGGAGAGATCTGCCGGATCTGATCTCTGACTCACTCTGATTTTGAGAAAATTAGTATGAGAGGACTAAATTAGTACAGGAAGGAGGAAACGGGCAAGCGAAGAGTTTGCTAACACTAATGTTGTGGAAAAACTGATGGGAACAAAGAGCATAAGCGCTGATGGGCATAAAGAAGGAAAACTCACACTTGCAAAGCACAAGTAGCACGATTAGGAATTAGCAGTGCATTCACACACTACAGCGTCCACATAAACATCACACACATGGATATTATTAGCTTAAATACATACTTCCGTACAGGCCAAAATGGGCAATTTGTGCATAAGTCAATGATTAATACAAATATGTATTCACTACCATTCAAAATTTTGGGGTCACTATGATTTTTATTTTCTAAAGAAGAAATTGTTACTTCTATTCAACAAGAATGCATCAAATTGATACAAAATTACAGTAAAGGCATTTAGAATGTTACAAAAAGTCTATTAATAAAATCTGTATGATGTTCTTTTTTTTACTTTATATTCATCAAAGAATTCTGATCAAATGTATCACGGTTTCCACAAAAATATTAAGCAAAATATAAGTGTTCAACATAATATTCCTCAAAAGAATAGGATCACGTCACACTGAAGACTGGACTAATGATGCTGAAATTTCAGCTTTGCATCACAGAAATAAATTACATTCTAACATATATTCAAATAGAAAAGTTATTTTAAATGGTAATATTATTTCAGAATTTTACTGTATTTTTTGCTGTAGTAAACTACAACATTGGTTAAATCTTCTTTCTAAAACATACAATTTTTTTTTAACAGTAGTGAAAAGTGATTTTATTACAGTTAGAAACCCAATGAAAATCCAAGTTTTTTGCTTTATGCTCATTTCTGTTAGCTTTGAGGTCAACTATATATGCCTAAAAGTAACATTTAACAGCTAAATGCAATCAAAATGCATGTCAATTCTGGGAAAACCGACCAAAAATACTGAAAAATTGCTGTGATATGCCCCACCCCAACTTCCTGTTTCAATACAAGGAATGGCAACATGGGAAAAGAAATGAAGGGTATTGCTTAAATCCCCCTAGCGAAAAATAAACATACTAAAATGTATTTAAAATACATTTATTTCATGCTAAGTACACTGTGAATATTTACATATTTATGTACTTAATAAAAATACCCTGCAATTGTACTTTTAGTATACTAAACTGGTATACTTAAAGTCTGTTAAATTGGAACAACTAATTTTGTACTTAATGCACATTAATTGTGCGGAAGTAGTGCTAAAGTCACACTAAAGATATACTGAAGTATATTTCATTGTGCTAGTCGAACTATTGCAAGTATACTTTAGGTACACTTTAAATATCTCGCATTTAAAGACAGTTATTATTCAATTATCATACAATCTTCATCAATAGTGACATTAAAACACATTTTAGGCTTAAAATTAATAAATGTGCATTGTGCACAAGAAGTACTCCAAATAGAGTTTAATTATAATTTTTATATCAGTAAGTCTCGAGCGATATGTCAGAAAATATGTTAATAGATTTGAACTATAACTTAGTATGAAATAAATGTATTTTAAATATATTACTTTTTTACTAGGGCCCACTTAACTGTAGTAAAATCACTGTAACTTGTCATGGATTATTACTTTCATACTGTAAATTGGTGGAAACAGCAATATGATTAAACTAATGTTGTAAATAATAAAATCAATTAATAATAATAATCCCCCAAAAAACATGAGTGAATTAATTCATTATCCCACTAGATTTAATAATGTTTTCCAATCAGATTTTAAATGCAGAATCAGTCACTTTAAAATGCCTATTAAACAAACACTGTACAAGGCTTCTAACAGGTAATATTCATGAATATCATCAAGTTATCACACATATGAAAGGGACAGAAGGGTGGGAGGGAGATTTACCATGAGTGTCAGAGGACTGGCTGAACCAGCTAAAGCCTTTCTTCTTCTTCTCCATCAGGCTGGCCAGTGTAACCCCTTCATTTCCCATGCACCCAAAGCCCATGCATGATTTACACAGCACAGCACAGCCGCGGCACGGTCATGGGGGCGAGAACGAGTAGCCACATCAACACCGGTTAAAGCACGGGAACAAGAACAACACCGACACAACAATTAACAACAATAAACAACAACATCAACTTTGAGGCAGCTGGTCAGCTGGATGGGAGCAAAGGATGATGGGTAGTTAGTTAACAGTGAGCGAGAGCAGGTTATTAGGATCACAGTGCAATGAATTCAGTGAAAACATAGGAACATTGTGAGGAACCAAGTGTTGAGATTCAATGGTGCAGATGATAGAGATCTGTGTGGATGTGTGTATGATATGAAGCTGACCTTTGACCCTGATGGCCCCCACATGCATTCAAGTTAGTTAACCAGCGTATAACTTATATTTAAAAAAGGCCTCTTGGAAGATTAATATAATTTCTCATACTGAGTCTACACAATTAATCAAATAAAAATTGTTTAAAAATGGTACAAGTCAATAGAGATGAAAACGCCGGTTTGATATTTGATTGGAAATGCAGGCCATTATATGTATTTTGTAGACTTATTGAAATGACTTATTGAAAATGAACAACCAATTTACACCGACATCTAAAATGATCAGAAATATAATGTGTACATACACAGCAGGCTAATCAAATGAAATACAGTAAAATAAATTATTTTTAATGTGATTTTATGGCATTTCCTGATGCAGGGTGTCTACAGATATGAACAAGTTAAATTTAAATTTGAAACACCTTATGTGAAATTTAAGACCAAACCTGTGATGGAAATACACATTATATTACATACATATATGCAATATTTAACACGTTTAAATGTAAAAAGAAAACTAAATATCATCGCTGTCAAAAATGCTATTTGTTAATACAATATACAGTGAACTTTTCATATCAGCACACAATATCCCATACAAAATATTCCCACAAAA
>NW_015633170.1:219270-220519 GCF_001515625.1 Sinocyclocheilus rhinocerous
TCACTGGGTCCGTCAGACTGGAGAAATGTTTGTGGTAATGTGACCAAAAATATTTAAGACCTACTGAATCTGAATTTAAGAGACATTTTAAGACTTTTTAAGGCCTTATTTTAGGAAAACTTTATTTAAGACTTTTTAAGAACCCGGGGCCACCCTGTGATGTCTAAGCAACAGCAATGAGATGCTGATTGTTATATCACAGTTCAAAATTAAAACCATTAAAAAAAAGCTACTTGAAATAAAATTAGCCTGACCTGAAATAAATTAAATAAGAAAACTTTTATTTTATTTTAGCTAGTTGCCAATGCAACTATTTTTTTGTATTTAGTTTACAGTACCTTGATGTACTAAAATAAACTAAAACTGAAATAAAAATAATAAAAATTACAGACATACTTAAAAAATAACTAACAAAATGAACACAGCAAAATTACTACAAATGTATTATTTAAATTTTAATATTAAAATATTGACAAAAACTATAATAGTATATCTAACAGTGATACTAAATGAACACTAAGGGCCCTATTTTTACAATCTAAGCGTATGGTCTAAAGCGCACGGCCTAGATGCACTTAGGGTGTGTCCGAATCCACTTTTGCTAGTTTAATGACGGGAAAACGGTCGGTGCGCCCGGGCGCATACTATTTACATGGCGGAATGTAATTTGTAATTTTTAAAAATGTTTGTGTGCTGCTGCGCGTCCCTGTGTGTGTAATAAGCAAAGTGTGCGCACGTTGTGCACCCGCCTATAGGCGCATATTACTAACGCTCTTTAAATAAAAAATAAAAAATATTGCGCCAGACTGACCAGGTTTGAGTTGGTCAGTGGCGCAGTCTATTTTCAGTTCCTCAAAATAGCAACGCGCCAACAATGCGCCTGAACACACCTCTTTTTTAGACCAGCACGCCCATGGGAGCACAAATGGGCACAAATGCATTTGCTATTTAAACAACGCAGTGCAGGATGGGAAAATGAGAACTGCGTCGGGCTGAAACTAGCAAAGCCTTGCGCCGGGTGTTTGATAGGGCCCCAAGTTCAAGGTTGAGGTGAACTCAACCTCAAGTGAACTCTGGCCGCAGAGGAACACAACCGGGATTGCCTGATATGAAGAGACGTAATCCCTGAAACAGAGCTTCACACTTGCGCAATATGGAAATATCTGCTAAGTGTGCTACTTATCTTTGTCAACCTGGCAACCATGTGCACGCGCGCTCTCTCTCCACTGTGGATAAACGCGCTTGCTTT
>NW_015633170.1:221089-221696 GCF_001515625.1 Sinocyclocheilus rhinocerous
GTGCAATAAACCAATCAGAGTCTCATCTCCCATCCCCTTTAAAAGCCAGTTGCGCTCGCGCCATTTGCGGGTTCGCTATTTACATGGCGGAATGTAATTTTTCATTTTTAAAAATGTTTGTGTGCTGCTGCGCATTCCTGTCTGTGTAATAAGCATTGTGCACCCGCCTATAGGCGTATATTACTAACGCGCTCTTTAAATAACAAAGAAAAAACATTGCGCCACACTTTAGACCAGGTTTTTGTTGGTCAATGGCGCAGTCTATTTCAGTTGCCTCAAAATAACAACGCGCCAGCAATGCGCCTGAACACACCTCTTTTTTAGACCAGCACGCACATGGGAGCACAAATGGGCACAAATGCATTTGCTATTTAAACAACGCAGTGCAGGATGGGAAAATGAGAACTGCGTCGGGCTGAAACTAGCAAAGCCTTGCGCCGGGTGTTTGATAGGGCCCCAAGTTCAAGGTTGAGGTGAACTCAACCTCAAGTGAACTCTGGCCGCAGAGGAACACAACCGGGATTGCCTGATATGAAGAGACGTAATCCCTGAAACAGAGCTTCACACTTGCGCAATACGGAAATATCTGCTAAATGTGCTACTTATC
>NW_015633170.1:225450-233603 GCF_001515625.1 Sinocyclocheilus rhinocerous
ATGTTTACAAGCTTTACACGTTTTCCGCAGTTTGAAACACTGAATGAGCTTTTTACTTACATGAGTAAGTTGTACTGTAGGCTCTCTTATAAATAGCTTACCTTTTGATGTTAATTCATGTTCATTATGTACTTAGTAGTAAAGAGAAAGATTAAATGGGTTCACTTGCCGCTTGAACTGAGGCGCTAAAGCGATCGCGCCTGCCGCATTAAAGAGCACCAAAACTGTATTTATTGTTTGAATTTCGTTATGAATTTTGAATAATTTTAAAGCGGGTACTTTGTTTATTAAAAAGTAACAAAGCACAAAGCTTTTTGCGATTACTGGATGGCAAGTGCGCTTCAAATAATGAAGTTCACTCATTAACAGAACACAGCATAGACCTAAGATCTTGTTAAGAACAAGCCATATTATTAATGATTATTAACGAGAATTGTTAACGATATTGCCAATATCCACACAGCTGACAGCTTTACCTGTTGTAGTTTGTTCAAGTTGTGCACGAAATAGGCGCTGCTTTTCTGCACTTTCACTTCGCACGTCTCCGTCATTTCGATCTCTCTCGCGCTGCACAACTGAGCTGCGTTTAGCAGGTGTGCGACAATGCTGCTGTGCGGCAGAGATGAGGACTGTTTGAAACTTTTTTTTCCACTAAAACTTTGATGCGCATCATCTCAGTTTAATATGCGAACATAACAAAAGATGTGATCGGAAAACAATCAGGAAAAAAGGCATTACATGCAAATTTTTAAGTTATAACATGTAAATACATAGGCCTAGTCGCCAGTGGCGACCTCAGCAAAAACTTCACTCGCAATTTAATATTTTTGGTCACACGTGCGACCGTTTTAGTCGCAGTTTGGAGCCCTGCCTATTTTTCCTTACTGTGAAGATAAATTCAACTAAGAAACAAAATTGCATAGAACATTACAATTTATGTATAAAACTGCATATAAAAGTGAATTTAGTTTTTTTCACGTTTATTCTTTCAAGTTTATGCTTAAAATAAGTAATAAATTAATTGCTTCTATCTTGTTTCCAACAGCTTTTACAGGAAAACAAGACAAAGATACTGATTAAGAATGGAAATATATTCTCTTCTAAGAGATTTTGTGAACTTGTGCGAGCGGAAACAGAATTCAGCTTCCTTTTCCATTTGCAGAATAAGTTCTGCATAAATGCTAAGCCTTCCAGACAAGCGACTTTTGTGGGTCTGTTTCAATCAATTAAAGCAAAAAAAAAAACCCGCTTTCAGAAAGCAGCCTGCTAATCTAACCCGACCGTCCTCTCACAGAACCGAGGTCAGTCAAAGAGCTCCAGTGACAGTGGAAGCTGTAGCAGCGGCTCTAACCGCTCAGAATCATGTGTGCTGCTTATATAAAACGGATTAGGATTAGTCCTTATTTTGCTCAGTTTCTCCACTTCATGCCCTTCTGAACAAACTCCTCTCTCTCAGCAGATAGCCAGCTAACAGGAAACCTTCTCAGAATGTTCTGTCAAGGTTCTCTCAACGTTATAAACAATGTTTTCAAAATGATAAAATAGAATATGGATGGAAGTATGATGAACCCTAGTTCTCCAGTTTCCAGAATCAGCCCCTGCTGTCAAGTCCCGTACCGAACCCTCTGACCTGGAGACGCTTGACTTTGACAAATCTGCGCTTCGGCAGGAGAGACAGCACTCGTGGCGTCAGCGCATGTTGACTGCTACTCCTCAACTATTTCATTACAAATACACCAGAGGCAGCTGTTTTGGGTTTGCTGATGTCTGTTCTGTGTCACGCTGCAGTTTGATGGGCATGACGGGCCAATTAACTCTTTCCCCGCCATTGATGAGTTATCTCATCTTTTAGAAAAAAACACTTCCCCGCCAAAGACGAGTTTTTACGGCTTTTCGTGTTTTCACTGTTATACACTCGGGGGCAATAAAAATGTGATTTGCTCAAAATTATGCATTTTTTATGAAACCTACCTATATTCAAGTGTTGATAAAGATAGAATACACCTGATTTTTTTTGTTTAAAAGTAGAGGCTCTGATCTTTATTTTGGTGTATTGCATATTCAAATATTCATACAGCAAAATATACTGGAGGCCATCAAATTTTTGTGAAAATCATCAAAATCGCTGGCGGTGGCTGGCAACTTTTTTCAAAAATGCTGGCGGGGAAAGAGTTAAAGATGGCTCTGTGGCTGCTACAAAATGTTGCAAATCTTTGGTTGTACTTACAAGTCAGAAAACTGCGACGCTCACTGAGCAAATTTCATTGGTTCAACACAAAATACAAATAATTAATTTTGACTAATTAGGCCTATTGATTCCTTAATATTTAGAATTTTTCAGCAGTTTTATTAACTAAACAAATACTGCATACAGCTATTAAGCACCGCAATCTCAACGACTGTTTTCAGATCATTATTTAATACTGTATTCTGCAAAATGGACTGTTGCATAAAATAAAAGTCAATTATTAAACGTAAAAAATGTAATACACTACCTTTCAAAAGTTTGGGGACTGTATGCGTTTTTTTAAATAATTGAATACTTTATTCAGCAAAGATGCAGAAATTCATGAAAATTGACAGTGAAGACATTTATAAAATAAGAAAAAAATTATATATTTCAAATAAATTGTTCATTTAAAGTTTTTATTTATCAAAGAATCCTGAAAAAAAATAAAAAAGATCACAGTTTCAACAAAAATTAAGCAGAATAACTGTTTTCAATATTGATAAATGATAATTTTTGAAGCATCATGTGATGCTTAAATATTTTAATAAATATTTAAACAGAATACAGTTATTTCAAATATTTAAAAATATTTTTAATTCAATATTTTTAATCAAATAAATGCAGCGGAGGAATCTTAACAATCCCAAACTTTTGAACAGTAGTGTATATATAAATTACATACAAATACATTTTCCATATAAATTACAATTTATTTCACATTAATATCAAAGTGAAAGTATTATTTAATAAACAGCGTACCATACCTACAGCAGTAATATGAATTTTTAATTCTACTTCCTTAAATGTGCATTCAAATTTACCAATTTGATCCTGTTTGCAGCTCAGTTCAAATTTAATTGAAATTCATGAACTAATCTGGAATTTAAAAAGCATTCTCAGTTTGATTCGAAATACTTGCATGTAATAATAACCTTCTGCATTTGCCTGAATATGGACTGAATGAGCGCTCAGTAATTGTCAAGTTACTAGTATGCATTTAAATGTCATTCTAAGTTAGTTGAGAGGAATATTCCGGTTGCACGTCACTTATCATTTCCTGTCATGTAGAAATGTGCTAATAAACAGTCACATGCCAGCATGAAGTGAGATCAGATGGTTTGTGAGAGTAACCTCTATTAGTTGACCGACATATAAATCCCACAGTGCTATGAGAGCAGCACTCAGGTACTCACGGTTGCGTTTGCTTTCCTCATCTTCCTCCTCATTCTCAGGATCGATGTCTTCGGCTTGCGTGATCCAGTCCAGATAACCTTTCAGATCTTCCTCCAGCTGCTGTTTCTCCCGTAGCTTCTGGAAATCTCCACGAGCCTTCGCCTTCTCTCGCTCTTTAGAGAACTCCCTGGGTTCAGGAAAACACAGTTTTACTCTCAGTACACTAACAGTCTTCAAAACATTTTTTAATAATTTAACATTTAACCTAAACCACACTTTAAAAAGTGTAGGAATGTTATTACAAAGTAAAATATCAAACCAAGCAACACTGAATTTCAGAAAGATGGCACTTTTCAAGCATAACATTTCACAAAAAGCCATTTGTTAGGTTTAAATAAAACAACAGATCTTTATTTTGCAATAACATTTTTAGAATCTAAAGTTCTCTTGAAATGGGCTCCCTTCAAATGGCTCCCTTATAATTATATAGGCATCGCTATTGTTCAGAACCAATTTTCATTGTGATGGACATGACTATTAAAAAAATATTTTTATTTTACTTTATTTTATTTTTTTGTTTAGTTTAGTTTAGTTTATTTGCTATATTTAGAATAGAAATAAAGCATACTTTTGTGTCCCAGGAAAATCATTTTCTGAATGTGATTCTAAATATGAACAGAGTCAAATAGAGTTCAGATTATAAAGTTATACTAAACACCTTGTGACCCGGTCAATGTTCAGAATGGATTTTTCAGCCTGCTAAAAACAGTTCAAACTAGTTTTGACCATCATAAAATACAAGAAAGTTGTTATTATTAGAGCTTAAAAAGATGACAATGCTGATCAGATTTAGGCATAAGTATTAACATTAAATAAGAAATCTAAATTAGAAGAAAGAAATCTTCTAAAATAATGCAGAATAATAAAATAAATTTGTATTCATTAATAATAAGTTATTTGAAATTAATTGAAAGAAATAATTATAAATTAATAGAAATTGATTTAATATTCAGTTAAATTTAATTAATTGTAAATTATTATTAATTATAATTAAGAATAATTCAATAATTATAAATATATATATTTATTTTATTATTCTGCATTTTTTCAGAAGATTTCTTAATATTTATATTAACATATATTATAACAGCATTTTATATTTACATTATTTAAAATAAATAATAATAATAATAATAATATAAAAAGCCATTTAAAAATGTATTACATGTACACTAAAAGTAGGAGGGGGACAATGGTTTGATTCAGGGCTTTGCTAGGAGGTTGTTGGCTCAGGTCACTCGTTTAATTAAAATCAATGAGATTTTTTCACAAGTTTTAATGCCACAATGTTTAATATTCACTCAGAAAATGTATTACGCTCCTTTCCCAAACAATGTGCAAAAATCATGTAGTATTCATGTGTGTAACACAAACTGTTAGAGTTCCACTTCAAAATATAATGCCAGAGGTTAGGGGTTTGATCAAATTACAAACTAATGCACATGTTCGCCATATTGACACACAGCCTAAAACTTAATTGAAAACGCTTCAGTGTCCTGCCAGCAGGGTGCATGCTTGTCCACAAAGGACTCTCAAACGCGCTCGGGAAGGTCACACGACGTGTGTGTGGCCTCCTTAATAAAATGGCAGAAGCACAAAAATGGAACCCAAACCTAATTTAGAAAGATTGCTCGATCTGCAAATTGTATATGTTGCACCACGGGCACAGCATCTGCGTCTCTCGTGGTGGAATATTAATAACCCTGCAGCTCTATGAAATGGCTTTAGGACTTACGGACACAGGAAGGAGATTAATTTTCAGCTTGTCATCAATGGAATAAAAATATGCATTTTAAAATATAGTAAAACAGAAAACAGTTATTTAAAATAATAATAATAATATTTCACAATATCTTTTGATCAAATAAAGGCAGCCATGCTGAGAATAAGGGACTTCTTTCAAAATATTACCTTACTTACAATATCTTAATGGCCTCAAACTTTTGAACGTTGTATTTAAGTGCTGAATTGCTAAAACATCTTAATGACAGATGGGGTTTTTTTATGTTTCTGCTGAATTAGCATCATTCACCTGCTTGCCCTAGTCCTGTAGTCTAAACTATTTCATTTCTCCTCCATGACTTTCATGAGTCTGAATCACTTCCTCTCTCATAGTGTTTCATTCTGTCCTTCAAACCGTTTTACTGAATAATATCATCAGTTGAGAACAATTCAACCCAGCAGACGTGAGGATCATTTCACAGCACACAACACGTCAGAAACACCTGAAACCTGAAAAAAACAAAACCTAGAAAGACAGTCATGGAAAAAGGATTGCAGACATACAAAACAGATGAATCTGTAATTTCACCAGTTTACAATGAATCTAAATCTGTTTCAGTTTTCAGAGAGAGTTCTTTTAACATAAATTAGAATAAAAAGAATTTCACTATATTTCACTATAAATGAAAATAAGACTATAAATGCGTTCACTTACACTAAATGCCTTAGGACCCAGTTAACGTTCATGCATATGGAAATGCATTCAGTTTAGCCCAGTTTGGACCATTATAAAATCAAAGACAGTTGGGTTTTAAATATTAGATAACCATCCTAATATGTTACTGGTATAAATTGTTTTGTTGAAGGTAAATGAGCATCGCTAAAACAAGTGAACATCTATAACCTGCATGAAAGTAACCAAAACAATTTTGCAGAATGAAAATAAATCTATAAATAAAATAAAATTATTAATGTAAAATTAAAAATAGTACATGCATATTAAATGGTAAATATTATCCCTAATGCATGCATAATTTTTTTTATTAAACTATGTACTACATAATGAATTTAATACTCAGATTATTATTATTATTATTCAGACACTGATATGACAAAAGTTGCCCAGTATTCAGTACAGCAGTACAACAAATTATTTAATAATTTGTTTATTAAATTTAATTAAAGTATAAACATTTAAATATACTTTAAAAATGAACTGAATATAAAGCACATTTTGCACATTTGTATATTAATACATATTAATATAAATATTAAAAAGAAATATTTTGTGAGGGCACCTGTCTAAAATTACACAGAATAAAAATAAAAATAAAAATATAATACATATAAATTCAACATAATTTAGTTATATTAAATTATTTTTTTCAATAATCAATCATGCATATTATTAGTATTACTAATAATAAACTGCTACTTAATAATTAATTTAAACACTTGGTTTACTTATTATTATTTCTAATTATTATCAATACTCAGAACATTACATGACAAAAAGCAAATTTAAGCAAATTCACTCTCGTTTTATGAAAAATAACCAGATAAGTTTGCAATTTTTGTCCATGACTGTAGTATTGATCCATAATCAGGTCTATCGTCAAACTTCATGCTGAACCCCGTGCAGGAAAAACTTCAGATAAGATGCTGAGAGAAATGACCAGCAGACAGAAGAAAAGCACAGCAGTCTTCACAGCACACAATCTCTTACCCACTGAGTACACCCAGCACAAGATTCAACACAAAAAACGAGCCCAGAATGATCAGACTAACAAAGTAGATCCATGGCGTCTCCCAGCCGATGGCGTCATTCACCTACAGGGGCCCAAAAGAGGACGGTTAACCCACAGAGAGAGGCTACATTTAGCTGTGAGAACCTCCAGGGATGGAGTTCAGTCTCAGGAGAGAAAGAGAAACTGGAGATCAGGTGCCGTAGTGAAGAGAAAAGAGGAGCTGCTCACCCGCTCAACACACCCAGAACCAGGTTCAAGACGAAGAAAGAGCCGAAGATGACCAAGCTCACAAAGTACACCCAGGGCAGCTCCAACCCCATAGCTTCATTCATCTGAGAGAGGAGAGGAATGAGGAAGAGAAAACGAGGTGACAGATGAAAGATTAAGTATGAAACAGAAACTGTAAGGAGAAGGTTAAAAATAGGTCTAGAGAAGACGTTCTGCTCAAAATCAAACAGGATTTCAGTTTTAACACATTTTGAGGTTTTTAATAAATACCAGAAGGCTTTCACGAGTATAACTTCTAATAAAAAATTTGAGTGTAGGATGAAGTCGATATAAAGGAAAGATAAAGGAGAAGTCCCACACACTGGCTATAAGCTTGCAAAAAGAATAGTATTGAACAAGTTAGGTTTCAAAGACCTTTGTCAGGCATGTTCTTTAAATAAATAAATACATTTATATATAAACCTTTGTCAGGCATGTTCTTTGAATTAATAAATTAATTAATTTATATATAAACCTTTGTCAGGCATGTTCTTTAAATAAATAAATAAATTTATATTTAAACCTTTGTCAGGCATGTTCTTTAAATAAATAAATAAATACATTTATATGTAAACCTTTATCAGGCATGTTCTTTAAATAAATAAATAAATAAATACATTTATATATAAACCTTTGTCAGGCATGTTCTTTAAATAAATAAATACATTTATATATAAACCTTTGTCATGCATGTTTTTTAAATAAATAAACAATCTGATATTTTTAGTAACAAACAGACCTCAGTGAAAATCACGCTTTAGTATGACTATTTATATATAAACTAACGATGAGGCAATAATAATTGGCTCAAATAAAATATCAAAACCAAGAAATTACATGATTGTATTGAACAACACTGTTAAAATACATAATGTAATATGCCAATACATAATATGAACATAACCAACTAACTTACATTATGTATTAAAACAAACCTGCAGAGGGCGCCAACG
>NW_015633170.1:233613-239638 GCF_001515625.1 Sinocyclocheilus rhinocerous
AATATGCCAATACATAATATGAACATAACCAACTTAAGTACATTATGTATTAAAACAAACCTGCAGAGGGCGCCAACGGCCTGGTGACGTTTCGCTTTACAGCGTGATTAAACAATCTTTAAATCCATTTAATTTTAATATTTGGCCACATGCAGAAACTTTTATTTTGAAACCGCGATGTACAATACATGGCATATTTAGACATAGGTTGATGTATTCTCCTGTGTTGGCAAAGGTTTATAAATGATTTACGTTACAAATCTAGTGAGATAATGCACACTGTTTTCCCAGATGAATGCAATTCAAATTCACAGCATATGCTGAGGAAGAGTTTAGCCCCGTTCACACATACAGTCTTTACTGGTAAATTACCGGCAAGTTACCATTAATAGAACATATGTGAACAGGACCTTTTCAAAAATCCCGGGAAATTTGTCCTGGAAATCATATCGTTTTATGGAGATGACATGATTACTCTGAGCTGTTTACAAAGCTCCGCTGCTTTATAATTAGCTTTTCTATGTAAATATGCGCTAGATGGACATCTGTGAACATTGTGCCTCGCGCTTCTCCATTCATTAGGGCTGCGACTCTGCAGTTGGATACTAATGCGCGTCTCGTGTTTATAAGAGCAAAACATTCTGATTGGCTAGTAATGTTAGTTTGGTTGAGAGTGAAAGCTGTGCTCCTCTCATACCATTGGTAGGTGAACTCATGAACTCGAAAAGTGATATCAATCAACAAGATTCGTTTTTTAAATGTAGGACTATTTTTTCCCCGCAGCCAAACGCTGCACGCCGGAGATCCGGCACAGTGCCGGAGAACTTTAAGCCCTGATTTTTCTGCAAGCGTCTGATTTCGCTCCCTTGGTGACGTGGCAAAGGGATCTCATTATAATATTATCGCCCCTTAATCTGCATGTTTCCACCCACAGCGCCGTTATTGTGTTTTCGCAAGCGACAACGATGTATTAGTTCTAATGCCATGTCGAAAGTTTGAGCAAAGCATCCAACTGTTCTGTCTTTGGCTGCAAAGACGAGCACAAAACGCTGTTTAGAGTCGCAGCCTCAGAGGAGACAACAGAGCAGTGGATTTATTAATTTATTTAAAGGGGTCATATGATGCGATTTCAAGTTTTCCTTTCTCTTTGGAGTGTTACAAGCTGATTGTGCATAGATAAGATCCCTGAAGTTGCAAAGACTAAAGTCTCAAAACCAAAGAGATATTCTTTATCAAAGTTAAGACTCTGCCACGCCCCCCTAAAACGGCTCATTCTAACACGCCCCCACATATCTACCCCACTATGTGGAAATATTTGCATAATCCCGCCGCAAATGTGCACGCAAAGAAAGAAGGCATGGTTTCAGTAACCGCAGTTAGTGTTGAAGCAGCCATGTCAGGGAGACCCTGTGTGTTTCTAGGCGAAAGCAAAAGCACTTTATTTAGCCTTCCGAAAGTAGATGCATTTAGGAATCTTTAAGATTACTTACAACAGAACAGCAATGCATTTTATGGACGACCGTTTCGTGAACCTAGGAGAGGAGGTAATGCGGAGTTTTGCGCATCGTGTGCGTGCGTGCGCGTGCGTGTGAGCGAGAGAGAGAGAGAGACAGTGTCACTCACAGTGGAGTCAGATGTCTTAACCGTGGCTTGTGTACTGCAAACACATACCAGCTTCATATTACATATTGTAAAAAGGGGCATAATATGTCTCCTTTAAACACAATTTTTCTCTAGTCTACTAAATTAAATCAATAAAAAACTTTTTCAGGAGGCAAGTTGCACTACCTTGCTGCATTATGCATATTTATATGTTAAATTTGTGCATGTGAAATAAGCAGTTACTAAGAATTTTGGGGGTGATTCACAGGAAATCTATGCTGAAAATCTAAAGTTTATGCCGCTGTAAATGAACAGTGTGCTGTGATGAAATGGAGGAACGATTTTCCAGTGGATGATGTGAAAGGTGGGTGGATCTCGTCAGAGCACACTGGTCAGTCACAGACCCTTGAGTTCCTGCATCAGTGTGTGGGCTGCTAGTTTGAGCTTCTCACACTCTCCTCAAAGCAGTAATGACTGTACGAGCCCTTCATCCTCTCTAACTATTGACTAACATTCATTATACAGTACACCAACAAGACGACGTGCTAGTTAGGATGCGAGAAGAAGTAGCAAGCTAATACTAACCCAGTAGAGCACATCCGTCCAGCCCTCCATAGTGATGCACTGGAACACAGTAAGCATGGCAAACATGAAGTTGTCGAAGTTCGTGATGCCTCCGTTGGGGCCATGCCAGCCCTCCTTACACACGGTGCCGTTAATGGGGCATGTGCGGCCATGACCATTAACGGCACATGGCGCGGGTTCATCCTCTATTATATCTGCAGAAAGAGGAGAGAATGTCAAACCTAAACACGCATAATAGCTATAAACCCTAGTGAAAAATAAATATACTAAAATGTATTTGAAATACATTTATTTCATACTAAGTATACTACAAATACATATTTATGTACTTAATAAAAATACCCTGCAACTGTACTTTTAGTATACTAAACTGGTATACTTATAGTCTGTTAAATTAACTAATTTTGTACTTAATGCACTTTAATTGTGTGGAAGTAGTGCTGAAGTCCAACTAAAGATAAACTGAAGTATATTGTTGTTATTGTAGATTGTGCGAAAGTGGAACTATTGCAAGTATACTTCAGGTACACTTTAAATATCTTGCATTTAAAGATCATACAATCCTCATCAATAATGACATTTTAAGCTTAATATTAAGAAATGTGCATTGTGCACGAGTAGTACTCCAAATACAGTTAAATTACATTTTTTATATCAGTTAGTTTCGAGAGATATGTCAGTAAATATGTTAAAAGATTTGAATTATACTTAGTATGAAATAAATGTATTTTAAATATATTACTTCTTTACTAGGGAACACTTTCCAACAATTCATATGAATCTCAATGTGTTGAAAATATTAATCTATATAATATCTACACTGTAAAAAAACTATTTTTGTAAATAATTTTGAAATTTAATTGGGATTTCTGAAGGAAAATAATTTCTACACCATTTTTTTAGTGTATGTATCCTACATTAAGATAATCAGCTCGGAAAATACAGAAAATATTACACAGAAATCAACGATCTCAACCACATCATGAAGTGTCCATATGATTTACACACTTGATATTGCACTCAATTGTTTGCAAACACTAATGCTAGCATTGCTAATTTATTCCAATTTCGTTGCACAAGCCACATGGACTATTTTTTATACATTTTTGGAGATTAACAGACATGTAATGCTTTTACGAACAGTTCTAATCACATTGATCTTTTTTTTATTCACTAGTGTTCAAAATATTAGGATCACTAAGATTCATTAAGATTAATTAATACTTTTATTCAGCAAGGACGCATTACATTGATCAAAAGTGACAGTAAAGACATGTATAATATTACTAAACACAAAACAATAAGTAAGACAACTGTTTTCAACATTAGCCATGTTTCCATCCAAAGTTTCGAATTAAACATATGCGCAAAATTGGAATATCGCATAAAACATTTGCGAATAAAGCATCGTTTCCATCCAGTGAGATGAAGAGAACAAAATCATCACTTCCTGATTAACTTGCGCTAAATATCACAAAGAAAAAATCAATTTGCTGCAGTTGGAGAAGGCACTGTATATAATAATTTTTGTATACAATAAATTATGAGCTTCAGAGTGCGCAGAAGAAACGCGGTCATGTTATCTTATTTTCGTAGCCTGTTGTTTAGGGAACGCAGTTCTGGGAGTTAATTATAATGAAGCACTTTGACGAGACTTTGCTCAAGCATTTTAGAATGACAAAACTAGCATTTCAGAGGCTGTGCAATGAGATCGGTCTGTTGATTAGTCCAGTTTTATGCTGTCCCATTGCAAAATTACATGTATTTTTTGATGCGCATTAAGGAATTTATTCTGTCAAAGTGTTTCCATTAGTGCTGTCA
Organism: Sinocyclocheilus rhinocerous; assembly: GCF_001515625.1. Lineage (NCBI taxonomy): Eukaryota > Metazoa > Chordata > Actinopteri > Cypriniformes > Cyprinidae > Sinocyclocheilus > Sinocyclocheilus rhinocerous. The sequence continues at coordinate 237,622 of NW_015633170.1, forward strand.
AATGAGCACAAGCCACATGGACTATTTTTTATAAATTTTTGGAGATTAACAGACATGTAATGCTTTTACGAACAGTTCTAATCACACTGATCTTTTTTTTATTCACTAGTGTTCAAAATATTAGGATCACTAAGATTCATTAAGATTAATTAATACTTTTATTCAGCAAGGACGCATTACATTGATCAAAAGTGACAGTAAAGACATGTATAATATTACTAAACACAAAACAATAAGCAGCACAACTGTTTTCAACATTAGCCATCTTTCCATCCAAAGTTTTGAATTAAACATATGCGCAAAATTGGAATATCGCATAAAACATTTGCGAATAAAGCATCGTTTCCATCCAGTGAGATGAAGAGAACAAAATCATCACTTCCTGATTAACTTGCGCTAAATATCACAAAGAAAAAATCAATTTGCTGCAGTTGGAGAAGGCACTGTATATAATAATTTTTGTATACAATAAATTATGAGCTTCAGAGTGCGCAGAAGAAACGCGGTCATGTTATCTTATTTTCGTAGCCTGTTGTTTAGGGAACGCAGTTCTGGGAGTTAATTATAATGAAGCACTTTGACGAGACTTTGCTCAAGCATTTTAGAATGACAAAACTAGCATTTCAGAGGCTGTGCAATGAGATCGGTCTGTTGATTAGTCCAGTTTTATGCTGTCCCATTGCAAAATTACATGTATTTTTTGATGCGCATTAAGGAATTTATTCGGTAAAAGTGTTTCCATCGTAGTTTATGCGCATGTTTTCTTACCGGATAAGAAATTTATCCTACTTAGTTGAGCGCATACGTTTTTTATGCGCATCTTGGCATTTCCATCCAGCGTTTTTTATGCGATATCCCAAAATGCTCATTAAAAATAGGTGGATGGAAACATAGCTATTGGTAACAATAAGAAATGTTTTTTAAGCAGCAAATCAGCATATTAGAATGATTTCTGAAAGATAATGTTACACAGAAGACTGGAGTAATGATGCTGAAAATTCAGCTTTGCGTTACAGGAATAAATTACATTTTAAATTAAACAGAAATTTTAAACCCTAAAAATATTTCACAATATTACTGTTTTTACTAGGGCTGCCCCCTAATAGTCGACTAACCATTAGTCGATCAGAAGAGGCTTGGTCGACCAAAATTTTATTAGTCGCAGAAAAAAACGAATTCCACAGGCGAAGTCAAGCAGTCCGTGATGGACAGACGGCTAACGTTAACGGCTGGTCTATGGTAATACAGTACATCCAAACACTCGCCTATCATTCATCGACCTCAAATATGGCTTATCATCTGAAATATGTAAGTATTAGCATCTTTACATGGCCGCTCAATCTAATGTTAACCTAGAGAAATGTGCGCTACTGAAGTGTCTGAGTGGAGTGTGAACTGTAGCGCGCTCACTGCAGGACAGATGGAGGCACCGGTGCGCTCACTTGCTCTTAAAACACTCAATAGTCATTTTTGGTCATACAGATAAGAGTAATACACCTTTTGAATCTGTAAAGACTCTACGTTTATTGGTGTGCATTTACAATAACAACAAAACACGCTTTTTAAAATAATGAAAGCAAACAGGATGCGCTTTCTGCCGTCTTGGTCTCTGTGAACTTGAGCGCGAAACTCCAAAACTCTGTGTATATTTGCCTTACAGATATGAAAACATATCTATAGAGAGCAAAATGTCTACTTTCAAATGAACCAATTCAAATGGAAAACAATATTCTCAGATTATGTAATCCGTGTGAAACATGCACACAGGCGCATCACTAATGCGGGGATGACGAGTCAGTGTCGCCGACTTCATCTCTTAATCTAAAACCAAAGAAAGCACTAATGTATCAATACATTATTAAAATGTTAATGCAGCCTCCTTACTGTTCTTACTTGACACATTCATAATCATTACTTCTGCCAGTGCGCTGTGGCAAGCTTTATGCGTGTGCTTGAGTGCTTATTAGGCTATGTGGGCAATTAAAGGCTTATTATAATGATTTAAATGGTTTATTAA
>NW_015633170.1:240289-252788 GCF_001515625.1 Sinocyclocheilus rhinocerous
AGGACAGATGGAGGCGCCGGTGCGCTCACTTGCTCTTAAAACACTCAATAGTCATTTTTGGTCATACAGATAAGAGTAATACACCTTTTGAATCTGTAAAGACTCTACGTTTATTGGTGTGCATTTACAATAACAACAAAACACGCTTTTTAAAATAATGAAAGCAAACAGGATGCGCTTTCTGCCGTCTTGGTCTCTGTGAACTTGAGCGCGAAACTCCAAAACTCTGTGTATATTTGCCTTACAGATATGAAAACATATCTATAGAGAGCAAAATGTCTACTTTCAAATGAACCAATTCAAATGGAAAACAATATTCTCAGATTATGTAATCCGTGTGAAACATGCACACAGGCGCATCACTAATGCGGGGATGACGAGTCAGTGTCGCCGACTTCATCTCTTAATCTAAAACCAAAGAAAGCACTAATGTATCAATACATTATTAAAATGTTAATGCAGCCTCCTTACTGTTCTTACTTGACACATTCATAATCATTACTTCTGCCAGTGCGCTGTGGCAAGCTTTATGCGTGTGCTTGAGTGCTTATTAGGCTATGTGGGCAATTAAAGGCTTATTATAATGATTTAAATGGTTTATTGATAAATGTGCGATTAGTTGACTAATGCTTCAAATGAACGACTATTAGTCGACCAGAAAAATCTTTAGTCGAGGGCAGCCCTAGTTTTTACTGCATTTTTGATCAAATAAATGCAGAATTTGTGAGCAAAAGACTTCTTTCAAAAACTTTTTTTTTTAAATCTTACCAACCCCAAACTTTTGAACAGTACTGTAACAGAATTTATGTTGCCATAGAGGTTAAACACACCTGTCCCTTGAAAGTAACAGGTAGCGTGCATTTTTCCAATGAAAAGCTCCAAACCGATGATGGCATAGATGATGATGACGAACAGAACCAGCAGGGCGATGTGGAGGAGAGGAACCATGGCTTTAATGATGGAGTTCAGCACCACCTGTAAACCTAGGTATATGCAAAACTACATAAAAACGCATGTACACACACACACACAAATTGACACATTCACATCGACCGAGTGTTCACTTGGGTGCATTTAAGTCCAAACTTTCACATCTAACTCAGAGTGCATACACACAGACACACACTAGTGTCTTTAGGGCATTGAGTTTGACAGCTTGTTCTCAGAGAACGTTCCTGAGGGGATGCAGTAAGGAATGCTGCACTTTTCCTGCCATATGGCCGCGTCATGTGCCATCATCTCTCACCCAACATCCACCCCTCAGCAGGGGTCTGGCGCTCTCTGGGGACTCAGAAGGGGATGCTGTCAAAGTGCCTCATGATTAGTGTTGTGCAAAACTACTATACATATTTCTAGTAAAACGAATAGTCATGGGCTGTCTGAACGACTAGTCGACTAAGCCTTGAATATGTAATCAGCTTCACCTGACCTTTATTGAACTTATTTTTTTCCCTACAAAATGGTTTTTACCTTGCTAATCCACTAAATTTAGGCCTATGTCACTCAAAGCTTTTATCATTAACTAAAACTAAAACCATAAAAACATTTCTGTCACTTGAAACAAAATAAATGTTAATTAAAATAAATAATTGTAATAATCCAGTGAGATTTTTGTATGCACAAGGAGTCTGACAAAGGTCAGTTTCTCTTTTTTTAGTTTAACTTAAAGTAATAATAAAAATTATTAATTATTAAAAATTATTAATACAACCTATAGACATATTTTAAAAAAATAATAATAATCAAAAACAATTAAATGATGAAAACACACAACACAAATGACTAAAACTAAAGTAAAAACAAAAAATACAAAATTAAATTAAATAAAAAATAATAGTTATCAATGATACTAAAATAACAATGTCACAATATTAGCGAAATTACAGTATATATACTGTAAAAAGTGGCAACCTACAACTGTTACCTTAAAGAGTCATTTCTACCTGATTTAACCCATAAAAATTATGTTTGTTTGTGTAGATTATTGTATATTGGTAGGTTCAGTGAAGTTAAATAATATTTTTGACTTCTAGAAAACCAGTTAAATTAAATTTTCAGTGTACTCACTATAATTGAAGACTGTAAGAAATAGGGACTACCATTATGTATTATTAGTAGCTGCTAATGACGAAGGTTTTTTTTAACTCACTGGGCACTCCTGAGACCAGGCGAAGCGGTCGCAGCACTCGAAAGGCTCTGAGGGCTTTGACATCAAAACCTCCTGATTTCCCTCCATGGCCGTGAACGGACGGGTGGCTTCCAGCAGATTCCTTCTCCCCATCTTTGGTCAGAATTTCCAAGACAACACTAAACAATCTGGAGGAAAAAAGAACAATGAACCAGACAAATAACTCATTGATACCACAAAATATCAATAAAATATAAATAAAGAAATATATATGGGTTGGTATCTTTACCTACACATTTCAATAAATGTATTTACTGATTGTTTCTATCTTACAAACCTCAACCAAACCAAACCAAATGCTTTGTTTTAGCCTGATTCAAATATAGATCAAATCCAAAGATTTCAGGCTGTTTACACTAGTGCATTTTATTTTAAAATGAATAACTTTTGCTATGGTTACGCCTGTTGTTTACACTAGTCCAGCGTTTTCGACCCTCAAAAACCTCAAGATTTTTGAAACCGTTTTAGATTGAAAAGTCTGGGGTTGCGTTTCAGTGTAAACCGACCAAAACAGAGACTTTTGAAAACGATGGCATGGCTGCCCACATTCGATCTGCGTATCCTTGACGACCGTGTAAACAATAACAACATGCTCATTGTTGTACCATATATATGTATAGGTAGATTCTCCATTCGACCTCTCTAAGCACGTAGATGCGTCCGCCATCTTGGAACGGTCAACTTGACGTCATTCACCATACTATAGGTTCGCAGACCATCGGCTGTGCAGGATTGTGGCATCTTCGTATATTCATTGAATACTATGGTGAATGACGTCAAGTTGACCATTACAATATGGTGGACGGCTTACGTATAGCGGCCCATAGAAACAGTTGCTAATGATGCATTGTTACAAACCCTTTTAAGTCTAGGGGAAATAAGGGGTGCAACATCAAAACACGGGACGTGTACTGGAAAACGATCACACGCAAAACATTCTGACTTCGGCAAAGTGTCTGTTTATTACAGTGACAAAACGGGAACAAAAGTTAACCCAGGATATTATTTACATAATTTACTAATTATATACACTTTGTAACCAAGCAAAAAGATTCACAAAAATAAACGGGGAAAAGAGAGAAGAACGAGACCGTGCCAAATCAAAAAAATAAACAAACCATAACTAATCTTACTAAGAACAAAAACAAAACTTATAATCTAACTCAACCATCAATATTCACAAACAGACCCCTAAATAGAAAAAAAAATCTTCAGCGTCCAGGACGCCCTAGATAAACTACTCTTACTACCAACCAATTAAATACAATCAGGTGGCACGTGTCACTAACCTAGTGTTCTATACACAATTGAAAACTCAGTGTGGCACATGTATATCACGTGATATCTTACCTGTTCTTTTTCTCTTTCCCCGTTTAGTAACATTGGTTCAACAACCATGTAACCGAAACGGTGAAAACCTCAAAGAGAAGAAAGATCGAATGGGCCATTGTTCACTAAGTTATCAAAGAACACAGACTTTACCACGAACAGTATTCAAACCTCAAGATGGTACAGGACAAACAAACAAACAAGCACGCAAGTGCCATCACAACAAAACGAGTGCTCTAGCGTGCAAGAGAACTCCCGCTTCTCGCACAGGTGCAGTCTTTATAATCAAATAGCGCGCCCTCATTGGTGAAGCCGCGCGTTGTCGTCACTAAGCATCTTGATGATTGACAGAGAATTAGACCACTCAGGTACCCGCGTCTCCCTGCTGAAAACGAAAGTAAAGACAAAGAGAAAAAAAAAGGGAGGGAAAAACAAACACCGTACCCAAAACACATCATAATTTTAACATGGGATGTAACACTTCACCCCATAAAAAAAAATAAACATACCATGTTTATTAACCAAGCTACACTCTAGACAGAGCATCAGCTAGCACATTCTCAGAGCCCTTTTTATGCTTAATTTCAAGGTTATAGCCCTGAACCACCAACGACCAACGCATAAGACGTTGATTCTTATTATACATTCTAGTTAGAAAAACCAGAGGGTTATGGTCCGTATAAGCAACTATAGGTGCACTTGAAGAACCCAGATACACTTCAAAGAACTGCAGAGCCAGCAACAAAGCCAAAGTCTCTTTTTCAATGACAGAATAATTCCGTTGATGTTTATTAAACTTTTTCGAATAGTAACAAACAGGATGATCTACTCCCAAATCATCCTCCTGCAAAAGCACTGCCCCAGCTCCCACAGCACTGGCATCCACCTCCAATTTAAAAGACCGTTCAAAATTTGGGGCAGCCAAGACAGGAGCACTATATAACATAGCTTTTACTGCCTCAAATGCATTTTGGCAATCCTCAGTCCAGATAAAAGAATTAGCTGGGCTCAGTAGACTGGTCAAAGGGGTAACTACCGTAGAAAAGTTTTTACAAAAACTACGGTAGTAGCCTGCCATACCCAGAAAACATCTCAACTCCCACCTAGAAGTAGGCACAGGAAAATCTGCAATAGCAGCCACTTTAGCTTCTACAGGCTTTACCTGGCCTTCTCCCACTTCTTTTCCTAGGTAGGTTACACTTGCCTTACCAAAGACACATTTAGATAAATTGAGAGTTAAAGAAGCTTTCTCCAAACGTTCGAATACTGTGCAAAGGAGTTTCAGATGTTCGGTCCACTCGGTTGTATACAGTACAAGATCATCCAAGTAAGCATTACAATTAGGAACCCCAGCCAACACGGTTTGGATTAATCTTTGAAAGGTGGCAGGTGCATTTCGTAACCCGAATGCCATCACGTGATATTGCATAAAACAGTCTGGCGTTACAAAAGCAGAGATGTCAGAGGCGCGAGAAGTTAAAGGGACCTGCCAATACCCTTTCAATAAATCCAACTTGCTGACAAACTTGGCGGATCCCAAATTGTCAATGCAGTCTTCCATTCTGGGTAATGGATAACAGTCTGGTACAGTGACTGCATTTACACGACGGTAGTCGGTGCAAAAACGAAACGAACCGTCTGGCTTGTGCACCAAAAGGCAAGGAGAACTCCAAGGGCTACTACTATGTTTAGCCAACCCATTCTTCAACAAATATTCAGTTTCTTGCTTCATAATGGTTCTCTTAACAGCATTAACCCGGTATGCATGTTGCTTAATAGGGGATGCACCATCAACATTAATATCGTGTTGCAACACAGTAGTTTGCGACGGAACATCTCCAAATAAAGAAGGAAAACCAGTAATAACACCAACAATGTCCTGCCTTTGATCTTCAGGTAAATGAGAGAGATGTGTCGGCAAATTTTTCAAAATTTCAGAATTTTCCAACTTGGCACACTGTTGAAAAGTATTTCGCAGGATTATGTCATCATCTGCACTAACCTCATCCTCCAGGTTTGATTGTACTTCACAGGTCAGAGTCACAGAAGATTCCATGGGCCCTATGGTCTCCTCAGTAGATCTGTTCCGTGAATTATCTCTGGTGTAAGTCTTAAGCATATTGATATGACAGACGCGCGACTGGCGTTTTTGGTCAGGAGTTCGGATAACATAATCAGTCTCGCTAATTTTCTTCAACACAACGTATGGTCCTGAGAACCGTGCTGATAAGGCAGAACCCTGAATAGGCAACAACACCAATACCTCATCCCCAGGTTGAAAAGAACGAGAAACAGCCTTAACATCATAGCGTTTCTTCATTTGAGACTGAGCAGTTGCTAAAGATTTCTGTTGTGGCAAATTCGACAAAATCTAGCAACATCTTGCTTTAATCCTGGCCAAAAAAAATGTCCAAGAATGCGGTTATATGTCTTCGTCACTCCCAGATGACCAGACAGTACATGTTAATGCGCCAATGATAGGACATGTTGACGATACTCACTAGGAACAACAATTTGGTAAACTGCGCTCCAATCCAAGTCTGCGTCAACCACAGGACTCCACTTGCGCGTCAACATTCCACCCTCTAAAAAATATGCAATGTTTCTATTTTCAACAGCATCAGGGCTAACAACGTTAGAGAAACATTTTCTTAAAGTTTGATCTTCTTTTTGTGCTGCAATAATTTTGTCACAAGTTATAGGCAGCCTTAGATTAACACTACCAAGCGCCTTTTCTGAGCACTTTAAATTAGACTCGTGTTTCTGAACCACCTCTGACTTAGTCTTTGTCATACCGTCACCGACCAAATTCTGCACTATGAAAGTATCTGTCAAATCAACATCATCCACAATTTCTCGTGACTGTGCGCGTGTGACTACGCACGCAGGAAACACATCTGGATAAACTCTAGATAACTCATCAGAGGCTAGACTCATTTTCGGCGTATCAGTTACCTCCAACATGGGCATGACTCTACCCCCAGCTAGGTCATTCCCCAAAATGAAAGTTACTCCCTTAACCGGGAGCGAAGGACGTACACCGACCTTCACATAACCTGTAACGAGCGCACACTTCATGTACACGCGATGTAAAGGAACTTTAACCACTCCCATCTCAATGCCCCTGACAAAGACACTTGAGCCACAATATGAGTCAGATGACAATAATAAAACATCCGACAAAACGAAAGATTGATTTGCTCCGGTGTCCCTTGATATCTGTACCTCTTTTTGTTCATTCCCATCATCAGATAAGGAAATTAACCCCTTCATCACGAAAGGCTTGTAACTAACATCAGGAGCATCCTCCTTCCCTTCGAAAATAAAACGCTCTTCATGACGCATAGCATTCAATAAGCCAACACTTTTAGGCTGCGGTGTCTGTTTACGTTTTAAAGCATTACAGTCCGCAATTAAATGGCCCGGCTTATGACAATAAAAGCACTCCCGAACGTCTTTAGATGAAGGGACAACTTTCAATCGAGAAGACTGATCAGATATAGGAGGAAGCCGAACTGTGCTCTTATCTGTGCGTGAAGAAAATACCGTCTTATGTGTAAGGACAAATTCATCTGCTAAAACAGCGGCATGTGACAGCGATGACACCTTTTGCTCATTCAAATAAATCACAACACGTTCTGGCAGACAACCTTTAAAATCTTCAAGCAGAATTAATTCTCTCAACGACGCCAAGTCATCAATTTTACTTGTATTACACCATTTGTCCAGTAATGCACTTTTCTCTCTGGCAAACTCCACAAAAGTAGAACTAGAATGTTTTTTATGGTTTCGAAACCTCTGCCTATAGGCTTCAGGAACCAATTCATAAGCACAGAGAATGGCTAGCTTTACGGTGTCATATTTTAAACTCTCTTCCAAAAGGTAGAGTCGAGAAAACCTCTTGTGCCTTACCTACCAATTTGCACTGAAGTAAAATTGTCCATACTTCTTTTGGCCAACAAAGCGAAGTCGCGATACGTTCAAAGGCATTAAAATAGGAATCAACCTCGGTTTCCCTAAAATGAGGTACTAACGTAATATATTTACCAACATCAAACGTGCCCGCTACTGAATTTGAAGCCACCGGTGAAGAGTCAGTCACAACTCGAGAGGGAACTGGCCTAACCGGAGAAGGAACTGGCATAACTTGAGAAGGAACTGATTGCGCGGCTGTACTACCAACAATTTTCATGGCTTCCAGCTCCATCTGTCGCATCTTAATTTGTTTCTCAGCCTCAATCTCAAGTGTGCGTATCTTAAGGCGCAAATCCAATTCAGCATGTCGAGTATCAGCTTTTTCCTGAGCTTCCATCTGTAAACGAGCTATCCGAACCTTTAATCTCGCATCCTCCTTAGACCCAGAGAAAACCGGTGAAAACGGATCAAACCGCGGCAGGACTGTATTAACCTCACCCTCCACTCCAGTTTCAGATAACAGCCCGCTTCGTGCATTATCCCTATCAGTTGCAACAGGGCTAGAAACACCTTCCGCACCAACTAACTCCGTCTCTGAATCCGACACCAGAACTTTTAATTGAAGCAAACGATTCCACACAACATTTTTAATCTCCTTCTTAAGCGATTGTCTCGCTATAGAAATTTGAAAATGACTCGCAATAGCTAATAAATCATCCTTTCTACATATATCAAGGAACTCTGCAGTCGGGTTATCAATAAAGTTTTGCAAACTAAACAAAGTCATGATTATTATCACTCTTATCCAACAAGCAACAATCCAAGATTTAAACCTTACTCCAACATACAAACGCTCCGTAACCTGTACCATCACTTAGTTTCCAGTACATGAACAGTGTTTACTTGGAACAAACTGTTATAAATCTCGGACGAGCCCCCATTAATGTTACAAACCCTTTTAAATCTAGGGGAAAATAAGGGATGCAACATCAAAACACGGGACGTGTACTGGAAAACGATCACACGCAAAACATTCTGAATTCGGCAAAGTGTCTGTTTATTACAGTGACAAAACGGGAACAAAAGTTAACCCAGGATATTATTTACATAATTTACTAATTATATACACTTTGTAACCAAGCAAAAAGGTTCACAAAATAAACGGGGAAAAGAGAGAAGAACGAGACCGTGCCAAATCAAAAAAATAAACAAACCATAACTAATCTTACTAAGAACAAAAACAAAACTTATAATCTAACTCAACCATCAATATTCACAAACAGACCCCTAAATAGAAAAAAAAATCTTCAGCGTCCAGGACGCCCTAGATAAACTACTCTTACTACCAACCAATTAAATACAATCAGGTGGCACGTGTCACTAACCTAGTGTTCTATACACAATTGAAAACTCAGTGTGGCACATGTATATCACGTGATATCTTACCTGTTCTTTTTCTCTTTCCCCGTTTAGTAACATTGGTTTAACAACCATGTAACAGAAACGGTGAAAACCTCAAAGAGAAGAAAGATCGAATGGGCCATTGTTCACTAAGTTATCAAAGAACACAGACTTTACCACGAACAGTATTCAAACCTCAAGATGGTACAGGACAAACAAACAAACAAGCACGCAAGTGCCATCACAACAAAACGAGTGCTCTAGCGTGCAAGAGCCCTCTCGCTTCTCGCACAGGTGCAGTCTTTATAATCAAATAGCGCGCCCTCATTGGTGAAGCCGCGCGTTGTCGTCACTAAGCATCTTGATGATTGACAGAGAATTAGACCACTCAGGTACCCGCGTCTCCCTGCTGAAAACGAAAGTAAAGACAAAGAGAAAAAAAAGGGAGGGAAAAACAAACACCGTACCCAAAACACATCATAATTTTAACATGGGACGTAACATGTACCAATGGAGTGCATTATGTAGATGGTATTTACATGATATCTATTGTATTTTTGGTAACACTTTATTTTAGGGTCTCTTTACTAGTTGCTTATTAGAAAAAAAAAGCACCTAAAAAAACCCTCAGACTCAGAGAAACAAGATTCTCTGGTCTGATGAACCTCATTTCCAAGCATCATGTTTGAAGGAAATCGGGCACTGCTCATCACCTGCAGAGTACCATCCCAAAAGTAAAGTGTGCTGGTAGCAGCCTCATGCTGTGGGGCTTTTTTCCAGCGGCAGGGACTGAGGGACTCATAAAAGTAGAAGAAGAGCTCAATGGATGAAAATATTGAGATAGCCTTAATGAAAACAAGAGCATTCGGAACCTCAGACTGGGCAGAAGGCTCACCTTCCAACAGGACAATGACCCTAAGCACACAGCAAGAGTGGCTTATAGACAACTCTGTGAATGTCCTTGAGTGGCCCAGCCACAGCCTGGGATTGAACCCAATCAAATATTTCTGGAGAAACCTGAAAATGTGCATCTGTCCCCATCCAACCTGACAGAGCTTGAGAGGTGAAGAGACGAGAAGTACGGCAGATAATTGCCAAATGATGATTATCAAAGCTCGTCGCATCATACCCAAAAAGACTTGAGGCTGTAATTGGTGCCAAAGGTGCTTCAACAAAGTATTAAGCAAAGGCTGTAAATGCTTATGTATGTGAGTTTTTTTTATTTATTTATTTTTTATTTTTATAAATTTGAAAGATTTCAAACAAACTTCTTTCACGTTGGCATTATGGGGTATTTGTCGAATTTTGAGGAAAATATTGAATTTAAACCATTTTGGAATAAGGCTGTAACCTAACAAATAGTGCAGTGGTTCTCAAACCTCTCCATGAAGTACCACCCAGCACTGCACATTTTGTATGTCTCTCTATAGCTGTGTCTCATTTAGAAGGCTGCGCCCTCCGGAGGTCAAATCCTCTGGAGGTCACATCCTCTGTAGGATGCATATATGAAGTGTCCTCAACCTAGAATTAAACGAGACGGCCTTCGTAGGACAGGCGGAAAACGTATGCAGCCTTCGAATGCGACCTCCGGAGGGGGCAGCCTTCTAAATGAGACACAGCTTATATCTGATACACCCACTTCAGGTCTTGCAGTCTCCACTAATGAGCTGATGAGTTGAATCAGGTGTGATAGATGAGGGAGACATACAAAATGTGCAGGGCTGGGGGTACTCCAGGACAGGTTTGAGAACCACTGAAACAGTGGAAAAAGTCAAGCGCTGTGAATACTTTCCAGATGCACTCTAGTATTACAATACTTATTCATATTTTAAATTAATTTTATTTTTATATTTTCAGTTTTCATTTAATAGTTTGTTTCAGTAATTTGTATATGATTTTGTCATTTTTATTAGTTTAGCTTTATTTTATTTCACTTTTTCATTTTCATTTTAATTTCTTTACTTTAAATTTTTCACTTTATTTTAATAGTTTCCAAGGCAACATTTCTAATTTTTGTATATGTTTTAAGTTTAAGCTAGGTTTATGGTTAAGTTCATATATTATTGCAACTTTAATACTTTTAATTAACAATACTTTTTGTATGTGTAGGCAATAACATATAAGGGCTGGTTTCACAGACAGGGCTTAGACTAAACCAGGATTAGGCCATAGTTCAACTTCAATTAGGACATTTAAGTAATTTTTATAAATGTGCCTTAGAAAAAAACATTACTGGTGTGCATCTTGAGACAAACAAAGACACTGATATATTTTAAGATCAGTCAGTGCAAGTTTCTTTCAGTTGAAACAGCTCGGACTTGCATTTTAGTCTGGGACTAGGCTTAAGCCTTGTCTGTGAAACCGGGGGTTAGTATATAAAATCTTACATAGTATATACAGTATATAATCTTTTTTTTCTTCACAATATTCAAATCAGAAGAAAAGAAAATAATAACTTCTATTTTATGAGTACACATCTATATAAAATTTCTTTCAAAAACTGTTACCTTCTTTGAAAATAATACAAAAACTGCTTTAAAAAATTGCTTGTAATCTTGATCTAAAGTAGCTGGATGATAAGTAAAATAGCAAAACATCTTTGGATTATAACATAGATAAACCACTTTAAGCATCACATGTCTGCATGACCTTTTCTGAATTTGCCAAAACATAAACAGCAAGACATTCAATCTGAACAACATCAGGCGGCATCATCTGCTGTACACATGATAAAAAAGCAGCATGCGATGACCTGAACTGACCATGGTGCACATCTGAATAATGATGTATTACAGGACCTCAACAACAGCAGATAAAACACTAATAAAAACATGTGTAACAAAAATTGTACTTTGAAATGCATATATCTGAGTATCGCCTATGAATCACCTATCTGTGAGTATCCTTGGTTAATCTTCACCTACAGAGGGGCTGCTGCGCGGGAGCTAAAGATCATGAGCGACAGGGAGACGGGTAAGTGAAGAGAGAGAGGGAGACAACTCTTCTGCATGAGGCGAACTGATCGAAATGTGACCTAGCTACCCAGTGGACTGTGCGTGTATGAGTGAGATAGAGATGCTGATGAGGAAATACAGAGGTAGAAGAGGAGAGTGTTCACAGTCTGAGGTGATCTACAGAGAAGCCAACAGGTCAGTGGGCTAAAAAAAAACATCAGCGGCGAGAGATACAGATGTAAAAGTGGACAGAACAGTTACAGCTTTTTTTATATATCGCACACATAAGGAATTTACAGTACAGACTCACAAACACTTTCTATTCAGTAAAATGACAGACTGAATCTAGATGATTTAAGTAGTTTATGGCTACAGTGTGGTGTTTGGTTTAGATTAAAAGGAAAATTCAGGGTTCAATACAAGTTAAGATCAAATCAACAGAATAAAAAAATAAAAAAAATAATAAATGTTGGGGTCAGTAAAAATGTTTAATATTTCTTGAAAGAAATTTAAATAAAAAAATAAAAAAAATTGCTTACCAAGATACAATGTAAAAACAAAAATATAGTAAAAACAGTAATATTGTGAAATATTATTACGCATTGCTGAAGATGGTTGTTCTGCTTAATATTTTTGTGTTTTTTTATGATTACCGTATTGGCCCGAATATAAGACGACCCTGATTATAAGACACCCCCCCCCCTTTCCCGAT
>NW_015633170.1:253339-269562 GCF_001515625.1 Sinocyclocheilus rhinocerous
CCATCTGAATTAGAACATTTAGGCTATCCATCTATTAGTAGCCTACCAAAATCTTATTAACAGTCGAAGTTAAATCTTACTGTAGTCTTCAACTCTGGGTACTGTCTTACGTTTTAAATCACAAAGGGAGTTTGGTCCCATCAGGCTAACGTGACAGTCACGACTCATGCAGCTGTAAGGTTTTCTTTTTCTTTTGTTTTTAATCGCGATCTTTACAACACGCATTACATTACGTATTTCATGGCACACTCGTTTTATGCGTATTTGGCGCCACCTAGTGTTGTGGGTGTATTATTGACATGTCAAAGTCTAGACCCTGAATATAAGATGACCGCGTTTTTTCAGATGTATTTCCAAGAAAAAAATATCATCTTATATTCGGGACAATACGGTATTTGATGAATAGAAAGTGCGTAAGAACAGCATTTATTTGAAATAGAAATATTTTGTTAGATTATAAATGTGGCCTTGTGGAATAAAAGCAATAATTTCTCAACAACAAAAAAAAAACAATAATGTGGCAATGTAATGCCTAAAACCATAAAACGACTGTACAATTGATGAACAACTTTACAGCTCAAATACCAAAATTTAAAGAGAAGAATTAATGTCAGTGTATTTATAAAATTAAATGCTTCATAATTCTGCTTCGAAATCCTTAAAAAATTGACTAATTAACTTTCAACAAGTACCTTATCATAACCTTGATTTTGGCTCTTTTTTTAATTAAGGATGATTCTAAATATTTATTTATTTTTTGTACTAATCAACATTAAGCTACAGATGCTGTTGTTCAAGCTTTTAACTTCAAATGAACACAGAATATTCCTTTAATTATCATTTGAATGTAAATGTGGTCTCACTCCTCATGCAAATTAGATTGAATGAATATCAAGTTCTATATAATTCTCAAATGGCACACTCCCAATAACCACTGTAAAATGTATAGATGTTATTAAATCAAATGCTCAATGTCGTATGATAGTGTCACGTTTGAACCATACACTGTAAAAAGAAAAAATTACTGGAGTACGTTTTACAAGAAAATGCTATTTCAGACTTTATATTTCTAAATTTCATGTTTATTTTAATGTGTTACTTGCCATTTCTTTGTAATTAATTGTGAAATTTACTAGCAATTTCTGAGTGAAAATTGTTTCATCACCAATTTTCAGTGTAGTGTTGCTCCATTTTTTTAAACATATCAATATTTTATCTGATAATATTACTTGACTATATAATTTGATTACACCAGCTGCAAACTATTTGACAATATATGTAAAATATAAAATTTAGCAAATATAATTTGGGTACAAAAACTGAAAGAGACAGAAAAAGGTGTCTTTTTTGGCCACTGGAACTTTGAAGAAAGACATATTTTCAAAGTGTAAGAAGTGTCTAAACATAATTAAAGCAATTGCTCAATGTAATCACCCAGAGAACCCTCTATTTTCTGTATAGAGATGCAGTTGTGCTACACAGCACAGGCGCTGTCAGTGTGAAAGCATGTGATCCTGATGGTGCATTTACGCTGCTTTTGCTTTTGCTTACACACTGCTTATGTATGCGCTATGAAACCGGCCTGAGGCACGGACAAAAGAGGAGCAGCTTTTATTCTTCATCATTTTATCTCTGGGCTTCTGCATCTTTTTTAGGCTTATTCAGTAGAAAGTGACATGAAATTAACACATTTTTACAAAAAACAGCCAGAGGAGGTTGAGGATTCTTCCTCATCTACCAGATCTTCAAAAAATAAAATATCCAGTTGATATAAAGCAACTAATGCTGGCAAAGGGACACTGGAAGAGTAGGTCTGCAAACATGGTTTTTAAATATAAAAACATTTCATCTGAGAATAAAGAGTGAGTAATACAGTCCATGATGAACTCTAATCTAAAATCAGGAAATGCTCCATAGAGGCTGGTATAATGAGGCAGTATAGAGCAAGACAGCAGCTCAGGTCTTTTCTGGGTCATATGTGTGTGTGTGTGTGTGTGTGTGTGTGTGTGTGTGTGTGTGTATACCTGTTTTTCTATTCTGGTGGGGACTTAAACCTGAATACACACAGACTCATGGGGACTCGTGTCACGGTGGGGACCTAAATTGAGGTCCCCACGGGTAAACAAGCTAATAAATCACACAGAATGAAGTTTTTTGAAAATCTAAAAATGCAGAAAGTTTCCTGTGAGGGGTAGGTTTAGGTGTAGGGTTGGTGCAGGATTGGCGATAGAAAATATGGTCTGTACAGTAGAAAAAGCATTACGCCTATGGAGAGTCCCCACAAGGATAGCAAACCAGACGTGTGTGTGTGTGTGTGTGTGTGTGTGTGTTGGGAGTTGAGGAGAAGGTGAAGAGCTTGAAAGGAGGAAAATTTGTGAAAGTGACATTCCAGAAGATGATGAAATAAAGAAGGAACCAGAAAGAGAAAGAAACTTAGAAAATACCTTATCCTTCTAAATGCCTTCCTCCTATATATATATATATACTGCTGTTCAGACGTTTAGGGCCACCAAGATGTCTTTTTCATAAAACAAATCCATAAAAATCCATAAAAGCTTGCACTGATAATATTAAACAGAAAAATTTTTTGTTTTTATTATTTCTAACCGCTGTATATAGACTATTATTCAAAAGTTTGGGGTCAATACGATTTTTTTTTACTTTTAAAAAGCAAGGACGCGTTAAATTAATCAAATAAAATAAAAACCGTATAATGTTACAAAGAGTTCATTTTAAATAGAAATATCTAATCATCAAAGAATACTGAATTAAAAATCACGGTTTCCAGAAAAATATTAAGCAGTAAAACTATTTCAACATTGATAATCATAAGAAATGTTTCTTGAGCAGCAAATCAGCATAATAGAATGATTTCTGAAGGATCATGTGACACTGAAGACTGGAGTAATGATGCTAAAAAATGTAGCTTTGCATCACAGGAATAAATTCCATTTTAAAATATATTTAAAAAGTAAATTTGAAAAATTGAATTATTTGAAATTTTAATAATATTACAATATTTGTATTAAATAAATGCAGCCTTGGGGAGAACCATAGTGAACTGTGGCTTTTTTGAACCCTTGCGTACATATATAAATATATATGCATATTGAATATATAAATAAATGCATAATTTATTTCATTTATGCATTATTATTGAAATGATCAATATTCTATTTGCTATTGTTACTTTACTGATGATTTTACCAGATGCTTTAGCAATATAAATGTAAAATGTACATTTCAATTAAAAAAAATCAAAAATTTCAATTAAATTGGAAGGGGGCGATCAAGAAATTAAGGAGAAAAAATGAAAAAGATGTGCTGTTTGTAATCAAGGTGATGTGCAAAAACCTTGAGCTAACGGAACTGTGGCTAAGCTTTGGTATATAAGCAGATAAAACATACCCTATGACGACAATGACGAAATCCAGCATGTTCCATCCGTTTCGGACATACGCGTTCTGATGCATCACCAAGCCGTACGCTATGATCTTCAGGAAGGTTTCGATAGTGAAAATGATAAGGAAGGCATATTCGACTGTTTCCTGTGGGAGACAGAAGAGGGAGAGAGAGAAACCAATCAATAAGATGAACAGCTGCGGAGAGTGTACAATAAATTCAAAGACACATTACAGCTCACTGCCAAAGCTAGGCAATCCTCCGTCAAACACATACACACATTAACTTTTTTGGATTTGTTTGATCACACAATCATAACCACAAGACAGCTGAATGACTTTGTGCAGCCAATTTTTTCAGTCTAGGTCTTTCCAACCCAGGTGAACACAGTCAGAGGTGACAACAAAATTAATAATTTGAGAGTGAAAACAAGTGATTTAAACATTAATTAATTAGATGAAATGCTCGGTTTTTTTTAAGTTTAAAGGGGTCATGAAATAGAAAAATTTAAATGTCCTTGATATTTACACATATTTAACAAGGCTCGAAGTTGCGACCATTTTGGTCGCATATGCTCCCGAAATGTAATCTGTGCGACCTCAAAATATATTTGGGAGCATTTGTGCGAGTGCATATAATTGTTGTCGTGCGACCTGTTTTCATATCTCTAAAAACGATCAGAGTATGTGCCTTCTGAGTGCTGATGCGGCGAAGTGCCTAAAGTTACAAATAATGGTGCTGGTGATAGCGATCATGTGGTGAATGTTGATCCACCAGCCAAAAAGAAGGCGTACAGTTTTCGGAGAGAACGGATGAAAGACTTCGAGTGGCTTCGCTATGAAAATGCACTGTGCTCAAAGATTAATTTCTGTCACTGCTGTGAACTGACCACCACACAGAATATGAAGAATATCAAAAACTTTAGGAGTCAGTTGTCCACTGTAGTCCTTCAGATATCAGCACAGTAACACTCAGTCAAATTATCATTATCGATAAAATCCCAGAAAATATAGAGATATCATTTTTTGTCAATATCGCACACCCCTAGCCACCCCTAACCTGTTCCGTGCAATTGGCAGAGCTGAATGTAAAGTTTAACACCGCATACACCATCCTAACCCTCGCCAAAGAAGAGCTCTCTCTCTGTTTTTAACCAAACTCAGATTAACTTTAGGTTGTTTACAAAAGAAATCTGTCAGTGTTCTTTTCATTTTCTCTCTTCTTCAGCCCATTCTTTTTCTCACCGCAGTAAGCGGAAAGCAGTGAATGAGTGATTGACAGCTAATATAAAGCAATCTAAAATCTGCATTAAAGTAAAGAATGTAAGGATAAAATCTGTTAATATATAATTTGTAGTTGTGGTGCTCAATTTTTGGTGAGTGCTCCTAACTTTTTGATGTTGGGAGCACCAGTGCTACAAAGTAAAAAAGTTAATTTCGAGCCCTGTATTGTTCTTCATACAAAGACCTAAAAACTATATTACATTTTTACCATGGTATTGAGGTGCTATATTTGTGGTTTTAACTGTGGCCCATTCTTTTTCTCGCCTTAGTAAGCGGAAAGCAGTGACTGAGTGATTGACAGCTAATATAAACCAATCTAAAATCTGCATTAAAGTAAAGAATGTAAGGATAAAATCTGTTAATATATAATTTGTAGTTGTGGTGCTCAATTTTTGGTGAGTGCTCCTAACTTTTTGATGTTGGGAGCACCAGTGCTACAAAGTAAAAAAGTTAATTTCGAGCCCTGTTTAAGGAAGCTTATAATATAGAAGGCAATTGCGACTTTTTACTTCACAATTCTGACTTTTTTCCTCTCAATTCTGTGTTTATATCAAATTAATATGAATTATGAATGAATTATGAATTATTAAATGGCAGACAAAAACTCTGAATTGCGAGATACAAATTTTAGAATTTTAAGATATAAAATTATATCTTAAATAATTTAGTTTATTTCTTGCAATTTTATACAATTTATCAAATCTGAATTGTGAGATAAAAAGGCACGATTCTGTTTTTTTTTTTTTTTTACAGAATTGCGATATGTGAACTTACTCTATAAAAAAGTCAGACATAAACTCTGAGAAAAAAAAATCTGAATTGTGAAACACCAAGTCACAATTATCTTCCCATTACTCTAAAAAGTGTTAGTCACATAAAATAAAGATTGAAAATGATCTTTTTTTTTCACTTTTTATGATGCTAAAAACTTCGTAAGCTAGAATCTCCATAGCACATCCAGAAACATAATATAAATGATCCTATATATCATCACCCTTTTAAGTCCATGTCTTAGAAACTGTACAAGCATAAACAGATCAATGACAGCTGAAATTGTCATTGAATATGTGTTATGAGGGAAAATATCGTTCCATGTGATTTGCCTTTTAGTTACACCTCAACAATAGTGCTACAGTACGTTACTAAAACTGAAAGCGTAGTGTTTTTGAAGCATTAAAGCATGCGGCTCAGTCATGAATGTGGCTAGTGGGTTGTTTTCTGTGCATTGATGGTGTTAGACACAGCCATTTAACTTGTCAAATAGCATCTCTTTATACAAACACACACACAGACTCAAGCTTTCTCCTTTATGTGTGTGTGACAGCTGTGCAAAGGTTGCACAATGAAAGAGGTTAGTTGGCGTGTGTGTGTTTAAGTGTAAGGACATTTGGGAAGCTTTTATAAGCTGTGGGCCTCGTTTTGCCAACATTTTACAGACGACTGAATGGAGCACTTAGCCCTGTGTATCAGAGAAAGAGCCTTTTGTTACTGCGGGAAAAGAGAACCGTTGTGACTTCCGTAAAAAGTTGACGTCAGAACTACACAGTCACCTTAAATAAATTATGGTTGGAATAAAAAAATAAAATAAAATAAAATAAATCACCATTGATAATAGTGGGATATAAAAATATAATAGGATAATGTTTAATATATAATGATATATAGAAGATATATAAGATATATAGAAGATATCGCAGATATAAGATATATGGAATCGCTGTTGAGCCCACAAACTACTTTGATTGGCAGCCGTTTGAAACACCTGTTCTCTATCAGATGCTTCTTTTAAAGCTTCCCTTGAGCCATGGGTCATAACAAATTGGGGGTTCGTCCTCGTTTGTTTAATTTATTGCGTTAATTGCATTCGACTTTGAATACTGTTTGATAATTTTTAAACACACGTGAGTTCGTTTGTGCCGGAGTAAATTAGTTGACATGTGAAGTCGCCAGGTGGTAAGTAACTATATTGTGCAATGTTGTTTGAACGTGTGGTTCCCTGATAGGCATAGCGGCATGTTTCTTTTGAGATGTGTCGAGTTTGTTATTTTTCTGTGGTGTTGCGGTGAACGTGGGTAGTAGTATTTGTCTCGGGGGCACATCCGTGGTGTTGAAGGCATCACTGGTTTTACCAGTTGCTTTTTTTCACCCAGCTACAGTGCGTAAGTACCCCCCACAAGTAATCGTATGAAGACTAGGGTTGAGGTAGGTAGTTGTTTAAAATATAGGTAGAGGGAAAACTCTTGTTTTTTAATTGCACTTTATAATTAATTTCTGGCGATTGTTTTTCATGGCTGATATTGATTTTTTAGTTAATTTGCCCTCTTGTGATTTTTTGGGAAAAATTTACAAAAGAACAATTATTAAAGATTGCGTATCGATATGAAATTGTAATTTCCGATAAGAAGCTCAAAGAGAATATTAATGTAATTTTAAGGACAAATTTGATTGAAAAAGGCATTTTAAAAATCGAGGAGTCTGTACCTGTTGCGTTTTCTTTTGCAAACTCATCTGTCTTTTGAACAACAAAAAGAACTACTGCTTTTACAGATGGAGCATGAGAAATTGAGACACCGTTCTGAACAAGGTAAGATCGAGTTGGAAAAAGCAAAGTTGGAATTAAAAGCTCTCAAATTGAATTTGATGAGGGAGGGTACATTTTCTAACTGCACGGAAGAACAAGGTATGTCTTTTTCACTCATTTCAAGTTTTCCCGGACGAGCCCCCAATTTGTTACAACCCATGGCTTAAGGGAAGCAACAGACAGAGGACACACACAAAACCAAATTGTTGACTCAAAATATAATTTTATTTAAGAATTAGAGTCACATGAAGAAAGTAAAGAAAACAACTATGTATTGAAACATCAGTAATGTCAGTGTGTAATGTAAGATGCATGGATACAGGGAGATGTAGTGTATTGCGGTGTTGAAGTGCGAGGGCAAAAGTAAACCAAAACAAGCCTCAAAACCAAATGTCCAAAACTGAAGCCCTGCTCTGCCTCAAGCGGAAGCCTCTTTTAAAAGGAGCATCTGATATATATACTTTTACTTTATACAAAGTATTTTTTTTATAAAATGTTTAAGATGCATCATATTAATGAACACTTGGAGGGAAATGTGGTGACATCATGAAAATGTTGCAATAGTGCAAAAAATTTACTTTATTTCTGTTATGCAAAAAATGTTTTTTTCTTCTGACTTTTAAGGCAAAACATGGCCTGGGAATATTTCTGTGAGATTCAGTGAAAGAGCAAGGAAACACTGATTCAATTTCATATTTTAAATATGGCCACTTTAAATGATGAGCTTTGCTAACAAAACAGCCTTTAACTTGTCATATTGTGCAAATAAATAACACTGAAACAAATTTACATATCAAATAAACAAACAGGAGCAGAAGAGCTTCATTAAGCGATATGCGGTTGAGGACAATGTGATACAGCATTCCCAATCCATTAAACCTCTACTTTATTCATCCATCAGCAGAGTGTGAGAATAGAGAGAGAGAGAGGAAAACAGAGGCCTGTGGGGCAATCCATAAATATCTCTGACTCATCTCTGCTTATTTATGCTCTAAAGACTAACTGTACATACTCTCTCTCACACACACACACATACACACACACACACACACACATATACACACACACAAACCATCATTAGCTAGTTTACTAAAACAAAAACATCTCACAAACTCATGCCCTAGTGTTCCACACATGCAGATTTCACCTTCAACATCAAAAGCTCAACGTCCCTTTTATGTTAATGAAGTCTGTTTTAATTGTTTGGTATATTTTTTCGTCTGGATATTTGTTAAGAGCAAAATAAAATCTAAAATCTTTCTTCATTCAAAACAGCCATACAGTGATTCGGTTTCCGAATTTCCACTACAGAGTAGACCAAAGGACTGTACAGCAACACAACAAAACAAAAATAGTAAAAACAAAATCAACAATAACAGAAAAACAATTAAAACAATTTACATCTTCCAAAAGTCAACAATTAAAAGCCATAGAAAACAAGTATGTTTTCACACGAGATTTAAAAACATCAACTGAGGGTGCAGATCTGATGTTAGGTGGAAGGGTATTCCAAAGTCTTGGGCCAGCAACCGAAAATGCACGATCCCCCTTAGTTTTCAGGCGAGTTTTCGGAATTGAGAGCAGTAAGCAGTTGAATGATCTTTGAGGTCTACCAGAGTTCATATGAATCAGGTCCGTAATATATTCTGGGGCCATATCATGGACAGCTTTAAAAACGTACAGCAACACCTTATACTGAATCCGATATTTAACCGGAAACCAATGCAGCTTTTCCAAAACTGGAGTAATATGCTCCCTTTTCTTTGTGCTAGTCTCGCAGCTGCATTCTGGACCAATTGCAATTTTGAAATAAGAGATTGGCTTACTCCCAAATAAAGTGCATTAAAATAGTCCAAACGGGAGGAGATAAATGCATGAATCACTATCTCAAGATCAGCAACAGACAGAAAGGATTAAATTTTTGCAATAGTCCTCAACTGAAAGAAGCAACTTTTCACCACACATTTAATCTGATGATCAAACGTTAGAGCTGAATCAAAAATAACACCCAGATTTCTTATTTGGGACTGCACATTTGTTGTCCATGTACCTAACACATCATTTATGTCACAGTCAACCTTATTTGGCCCAAAAATGATTACTTCAGATTTACTCGCATTTAGCTGTAGGCTATTTTGCTCTAACCAGCACTTCACCTCCTCAAGACATAATAACAAAGATGAATGAGAAGTTGATCCTCCAGATCTAATAGGCAAATAAATCTGAATATCATCAGCATAACCAGACTGAAAAGCATCTAGCACATCATTATTAGCCAATAAAGAGCTCAGCTGAGATAAAACCACTTTCTCCAATATTTTTGAAATACAAGGCAGCTTTGAAATTGGCCGGTAATTCGTGAAATCCAAAGGGTCCAGAGCAGACTTCTTGAGAGAGGGCTGAATGACCGCTTACTTAAGACATGACGGAAAAATAACTGTAGAAAGGTTCACAATGGATGTAATACTTGGTCCAATAAAGTCAGCTGTCTCACCAAGCAAACCTGAAGGCAAAACATCCCAACTGGTGGCTGGGCGTTTCAATTGAGCAATAATATGACTAATATCGGTAGATGAAACCAGATTAAATTCATCAAAAGTGTTGACATTAATAGAGTCGTCTGCTACCTTTACATCCAAATCACGAAACCTGGACCTAATGTTTTTAGTTTTTACAGAAAAAACACTTAAAAACTTCTCACAACACTCTGTAGATGGAGGTATCGTGACAGCATTTGGATAAAAAAAAACCTATTAATAGTTTGAAACAAAATTTTCTTTACAGCTTTCTGATACCCAAGCAGTGAGTCTCGTAGCTGCTTTAGAGAGACCAGAAGTTTATTTTTCTTCCAAGCCCATTCTGCCTTCCTACACTGCTGTCTAAGAACACGAGTATGTTCATTAAACCAAGGCTGACGATTTACCTTACGATGCTTGATCTTGTAAGGAGCAACATAGTCCAAGACTTCAGAACATACGGAATTAAAAACAGTAAGTAATTCATCTGGATCAGCCGTAAGAGGTGCTTATTTTTCTTCCAAGCCCGTTCTGCCTTCCTACACTGCTGTCTAAGAACACGAGTATGTTCATTAAACCAAGGCTGATGATTTACCTTACGATGCTTAATCTTGTAAGGAGCAACAGAGTCCAAGACTTCAGAACATACGGAATTAAAAACAGTAAGTAATTCATCTGGATCAGCCGTAAGAGGTGCAGACTCCAACCATGATACATCAGAAAAGCTACTAAAAATCTCACCAAAAGCCTGTGGTGTTGATGTAGTAATTGTATGGGAACAAACATAAGAGGACGGACTCACCCTCATTTCATTCAGCACATTTACACTGAAAGTAACAGGCATATGATCCGAAATGCAAACATCATTAACATCAACGTCACAAATTGACAACCTTAGGGAAAAAACAAGGTCCAAAGTATGTCCTTTCTCATGCGTAGGGCCAGAGACATGTTGAATGAAATTACATGAGTCCATCAGGTCTGAAAACTCCTTGACCAAAGGCTTCCCAAGACAACAGATATGAATATTAAAATCCCCAACAATTAAGATATAATCAGACAATAATAAAATAGAGGATAAAAGACCCCCACCACGACCCACTGATCTTGGGGTATTAATTAAATGATAAAATAATGTGTTTTTTTAACATTAAAGCATGTCAACATATTCTGTTACACCAAATACACAAAATAATGATCTTTAAAAAAGCATCATATGACCCCTTTAAAATGAAAGTCCTGTTTGTAATCGAGCGTGCATTAACCAGCGACATCTTTAAAGTCTGTGAAACCGTAGAAACGACAACTTTGGCTTGACCATACTTTACCGTCTTAGGATAGAGTAAGTTACTCAATTCAGCACCTCTGAAACACGATGAAGACTTTGCATCCAGGTAAAAGCGCAACGCCGACGAACATCCATCCGGCTAAACTGACAGCAAACATGAACGGCGCCAACCCCAAAACTCCACAGCGAACTCTGCATTGCCGTCTTCTCTTGCAAACTGTACCACATCAGGATATCTCCGCAAAAATCTCCGCTTCACGTGAGCGCCTGCACGTCTCCCCCGTCTTCGCCGGTGTCTTTGCTTGCAGCACACACATCCAGCCGGAGAACACTGTATACGCGGTGGCAGCGCAGAATGAGTAAAGAAATACTTATTTCCACTACTAATCGACAAGTCCATAACAAACGAGTAGGGATGCACCGATGTATCGGCCGCCAATATTTTTTTGGCCGATTTTTCCTCAATTTACAACCATCGGCATATCGGCTATATAAGGAAAAAGGCCGATATAACAAACCGATGGTTTATTAATTAACTGCGTGAAGGCACTGAGCTGTATAATGTCTGTTGCATAATCCTAGCGCTGCTGTCTGCACTTTAATGCTAATCAAATAACAAAAGACAAAAGATCGCACACTATTCTTGACTAAATAACTTTTGTAACTTTCATAAGTGTAGCGGACCTCATCTGAATGATGACCAAAACTTTACTGATGTTTTATTAAGTTTATTGTGTCCTTTTTCACTCCAAAAAATCACTATAAGAACTAAACAAAACACAGCACGAGAAGTGCACATTAAACTCTCTCTTTCAGTTGCATTATCATCAACATACAGCGAATTACACAAAACACTTATTACAACTAACAGTAAAAACTGTTAAACCTACATGTATCTTTGATCTTTTGTATTTATGTAGGCCTGCTGAATGTTAAATGGATCCAATCCATTCATTAGAATGGAGTTCATTAGAGTTCATTAGTTCATTAGAAATTATTTGATGAAGCAGAAATAAAACTGCTAGTATAATTTAATGCAGGTGTTTTTGAACTTTGCTGATTTAAAACATGATCAAAATACTATCTATTTTGATGCCAAAATTTCAAATAAGAGAGGAAGTGACAAATATCGGTATCGGAATCGGCCAATAAGTGTTTGTTAAAATCGGTATCGGTCCCAAAAAAAACCTATCGGTGCATCCCTACAAACAACCGAATCTGAAGCAGGGTACTGCGATCATAAACCCACAGCGACTGACAAGGACAAAACAAAAAATATAAAAGAACACAAAAAAGAATCAAACTAGTAAACAGAGAGGAGCGACGGCAGGCCACTACACTGGTCGGCGCCATCTTTTTTTTTTCTGACGGCATCCATTCACTGCAGAAGATCCATTGGTGGGCAAGTGATGTAATGATACATTTCTTTGCTAAAACTATTCCTATAAAGAAATAAACTCATCTACATCTTATATGGCCTGAGAGTGAGTAAATTTAATTTTTTTATATAAACTAGTCCTTTAACACAAAAATAAACTTAACCTCCTTACAAATATGACTTAGTTTCTTCCATGAAACACAAAAAGAGATGTTTTGAGATGTTTGTGAGATGTCCATGCTGCTCTTTTCCACATAATGAAAGTTCATAGATGGTAATCAGGGGTTGTCAACCTCTAAAAAGGATGCAAAATCACTATAAAAGTGGTCCATATGACTTATATGGACAAGAGCAGCATGAACTTTGAGCAAAATATCTTATTTTGTGTTCTGCAGAAGAAAGAAACTATAAATGATTCTAGGGAATAAAAATTCCTCTATTGCATTTTGCCCGTGGCGATTAACCGGCAAAATACCGACAGTGGCACATTCCACAGACAAGAATCCATGAAAAGCATTAGCCTATTAGACCATTTTCTAAGCCTGTGTGAAATATTAAAACCATTTAAAAATCATAATAAAGCATAGTGCTATTGTGAATTCATCGTTTGTTCAAGTATCTTTTTATCACCACAAAAATGATCAGAAATGCAATAAACAAATGCTAAATTCTGATCCATCAAGAAGGCTAATCTGATTCTGATTTGTTCTTTTTAGTGTTTTGATAACTGGTAAATACAGCATGCCATTTAGCATAACCATTGGTTTGAAATGAAGCATATAAACACATGCAAACACACACACACACACACACACACAAGCAGGCAAATGTGTGCATGTGGCGAATAGCTGCCGTGACATGAGTCAGAGTGACATCATGTCGTTTATCATCCCGGAAACATCACAATGTCCTCTGTTCAAAGTAACAGAATAGCCTATACGGCACATACCAGCACATGCACTACGTTCATCTGGCAACAAACTGTCAATAAATCGACTATGACTTGTATCAGTCATTTGAAAAAATATTTCATACAGCTTAAAAGATTAAAGGCATAAACAATTGTTTTTATATTTTACGAGTGGGATTTGCCCATGCAAAATTCACCATAATGATGCTAGGATGTTGCCGGGACAAATGCATAGCAAATGTGGTTGCTAAGCTGAGTGGTTTCTAGCACACTGCTACAGTGCTCATAAACACATACGCTTTATATATATATATTTTAGCATGGTGATGGATATGACAATGTTAATGTATTTGGTCTTGCCGGAACAGATCTGCTACGCTGCTGCTGAATTGCTGCTGCTGTTGGTTATTGCTGTAGTTGTAGATTATTGTTGCTGCTGCAAGCAAGTACAGGAACTTGCTACTGCCAATGCATATGGCTGACAGACATGTTTATTGTGCATTTTAAACGTGTTTATTGCTAAGTTTAGTGTGGCAAAATAGAAGCGCAGCTGTAATTCGTGGCCAATGTATGTGGTTACCATGACAACCTCACGCACTTGCCACTGCTCTATGTGAATATGTAGATTTACTATAGCAAAACTAAAATGTGTTTAAAAGTACGTCTGACCAAATCCACAGGTTCGGTTTGGCCACCCCAAACTCAAACGTCAAGCTACGCCTATGGTTAACACCCCGTCAGAATGCGCCATCTAGAGTTTCATGACTGCTCAATATATATAAATATATATAGTTATATATATATGATTTTATAGTCCAAAAAATGCATTACAAAACACACCTCACATCAACAAGACGCATGATCCTTAGCACAAATATGTGAGTGTGTTACAAGTGAAAAGTTAATATTAATACTTAGGGTTAACAATTTGATCAGAAACTCCAAAAGCAAATTATGAGCAATACCAAGTTTACCATATTTAGTTTCAATTAGGGCTTTGAATGGATTACACATTTTAATACGTCATACTAACTACCTGTTATGTCTTTAATTAATTATTCAAAATAATAGCATATAACAATACAGCAGCGGGCGATATACCGGTAGGCATGATTAACCAGTAGAAATTTGTCGTCGTGGTTACACGCTCTCGTGACGTTGCTGTGCTACGTGGTCACGAAAACACATCATTTGCACACGTTTTTAAGCATTGCAGTTTAAAAAAAAAACAAGTGATTTTAAGCTGTTGAAACACAATCAGCAGTGAAAAAGAACTCACTTGTATGTGTCAAAATGGCTGTCTTTGCAAGTGAAAGTAAACAGCTGTGAAAAAAACAGATATGCAACAGTATATTGGATCCAGGCAGCTCTTAAAGTGACAGTAGTCTAATATTCCTGCTGTCTGTTATTCTTGTTAAACAACAAAAGAGAGAAAATCTTTATTTGACTAAATCACATTTGTAACTTTAATAAGAGGAAATATATATTTAATTTATACAGTGAAGAATATGCAGTGTTTTTATTCATTTGATTACTTTATACAATGTACTGTATGTACCGTTTCTTATTTATTTGTTCTACTGTACAAGTTGTTTTCTTGTCTACAGTGAGCTTGAGGGTTTTTTTTGTTTGTTTTTTTGGCTAGTATTAGTTTTTTGTAATATTGACACTGGTGACAAGAATTATAACATTTCTATGGTATCAAAAATGTTGATATCATAAAGACCTTATTTAAAGCAAAAATAACTATATCGTGATATATCGTTACCATGAAATAAAATTACTCATAACGTCATATAAGATTTTGTTCATATCACCCACCCCTATAACAATTTTAGAGAGAAGTCTCCAGATGAAGACAAATCAAAGACAATAGTGGCAAATGAAGACAAAAAGTTGCTTTTGAAGTCAATATATTGATTGCGTTGTCTCTATAGCACTGAACAGAAGCATATCAATGACCTACAGTCCACAGCAATACATTTTATAAATTTAGTTTGTAGCAGATAAATTTGTATTGAGGAATGTGCATGAGAATGACTGCTAATCAAATACAAGGGGGAACCAATGAAATATTAATAACTGATAATATTTTAGTCAATGTATACTTTTTCCTGTGAGCTTTTTGTTTTTCTATGCATTTTTTATTGAATATTAAATAAATCCAATATTCCACTATAAGCTGTAGTTTGCCTTTTTTGCCAAATAATTTAGACAGTTAAAAAGCAAATGGGTGTTTTTCTCTCCCCAATAAAACATGTTCCTCATAATATGAAGGTCAAATAAAACTCAAATATAAAAAGGGTCATTAAAACCAAATAGTGTGCACTTTTGGCCACCAGTATTGTGTGTGAAAAAATATATTATATAATATTATATAAATATACTATCTAGGGCTGAGCGATATAGCTAAAAAAAATGTATCAACAATATAATGTTTCATATCGTTCGGTATCGATAATTATTGACATTTTTATAACCTTTTTTAAAACAAAAAGCAATATCTTTTTTGAAGCGCCATTCACAAAGACTGCATTTAAAAACATATGAGACGCAGTGAAAAGGAATAAACCTCCACAAATTTGTGACGTGTTTTCTAAAAGTTTAAACTGTTTTAACTTTGCATGGCTTTCTATACCTCTCTTCTGTGAGACACGAGTGCAGCATTCATATTTGTCTGTCTAAAAAATGAGCTGAATATTAGGGGTGGGAATCTTTAGTCACCTCACGATCCGATCCGATTCCGATTCTGGGAGTCACGATCTGATTCTAGAACGATTCTTGATCTACTTTTTGTCCCCTTATTTATTAATTAGTTTACCGACTTGAGAATCTTAAAATCCTTACATTTACATATCCTTACAT
>NW_015633170.1:269626-269962 GCF_001515625.1 Sinocyclocheilus rhinocerous
AAACCATTTTGAGACGCAAGTGCATTAAACCACTTACACGGAGTCGTGCACAGCCGCATGCGCGAGCAGTCTTCACAAACAAAGCGCGCGTCAGCATTTGAAATTGAAAACAGCCTTCTGTTAGTGAGGTTCATATTGTAAATATATAAGTTCACTACATTCCAAACCACATAAATGATGACTTCGTAGAGCATTTATAAGGAAAATACTGACGGGCGAGACCGCACACTTCAAGTGTAACATCAAACAAAGCGCGCTTCTCTCACAGCACATCCGGTGCAATGAAGCCCGCGAATGTCCTTGTAATTCGCTTCAACCTTTCCGAACTTTATGAAA
>NW_015633170.1:270136-277641 GCF_001515625.1 Sinocyclocheilus rhinocerous
ATCCGATTCCAGAACGATTCTTGATCTACTTTCCCCCCGCGTATTAATTAATTAGTTTACCGACTTGAGAATCTTAAAATCCTTACATTTACATATCCTTACATAAGTAATTAAGTACTTTTTAAAATAATTACAAATTGAAAAAAAATTATTAAAACAGTTGTATGTTAAGAATTTTAAACTAATATAACTTCAAAACATACACGCAAGTAGCAAATAATAAAGAGGAGCATAGAAACATATTACAAACAACAAACAAAGAGCTCTTTCAGTATTTAAGATTATCGGAACGTTTTACATTCAAGAACTGTGAGTGATTTTTCTTCATCTTTACTGTTGTTTTTTACTATGACATCATAGACAGCGGGAGATCTATTAAGCTGCATTCACGCATGGAAGTAATATGGTTTGTCCTGTCCGTTTAATCCCTTGACACATAACTGGCTGTGTTTACATTAATTTTGCATCATAAAAACTTTATGAAATATTATTTTACAGAAGGTTCAAGTGGTGTATGTGTGTGAGGAATTGGAAGCAAGCAGAATACAGGTGTTTCTAAAGCAAACTCAGCGTCATCGCGCATGTGGTTAAAAACTAAGCTCAAAATCGATTCTGAAATTCTCCGAATCGATCCAGAATCGTTGGAGAGAGAATCACGATGCATCGATTGATCGATTTTTTCTCCCACCCCTACTGAATATGCGTTCTGTGTGAATGGCTTGGTTTCGGTTTTAACCCATTCAAGATCTTCTCCGCATTGAGCTTCTATATTTCTCTAATATTTTGAATTAATAACGCAGCAGCGGCGCGTCTCGTGGGCTAGACTAACAAAACATTCAAATGCAACGTCACTTACATCATCACCGCATCTCGGGCACCACTGATGACGCTCCCTGCTGCACACCTAACATTCAAATGCAAATGCTTATTTTAAATTCGACTAATATTCATTTTTTATTCACAATCTCCTCATCACAGGCAGGCACAGCACTCATTTCAGCATGTGTTCGTGTTTGTGTGTGCTGTCTGCGTCACTCATACTACGTGTACATAGTACGTCTTGATGTCATTTGACTAGTGATTTTAAGGTTTCAAAGCAGTAGAAGCACTGTGGCACAGCTGAAGCTTGGTATTTCTGAGAGACAGGAAAAATGCATCTCTACCTCCTCTACATCTATCTTTCTTTCTCTCTCTTGTCTGTATAGATCCGTCAGTCTACACCAGGAAAGCTGGAGGGAGCGGAGACCACTTCATAGAGTTGCCCCTCTACCTCCTACGGTGTGTGTTTGTGTGTGTGGGCTTGTTGAACAAGAGTGACAAACAACCGTGTACCGGCACAGGAAGTACTTTTCTCCAAAAAGAAAGGAACACAAAGATGAAAAGATCCTGATCACAAACACGCTATAGAAATATGATGGTATTTCCAATGACCTTGCAGTGATAAACTCTGAATGCATGAAGACAGGCAGCTGAATGCAACATTTATTCCACCTCCTCTCTCTCTCTCTCAGCCGTGCAATCCTGAACGTCGAACTCGTGCTCAGTAACCCAGCAACAAACCGCATCCTTTCACATGATGCAGCGCCGCTCAGAATCCGGCGGTCTTCGGCGCGCTGTTCCACCCCTGACCACTGAGGGGCAGTGTGTGGGGGCAGCAGCGGAGAGCACATGCAAAAAAATGACTGAATACTAATGAGGAGATAAATCTCCTGCACCAAAGATCTCCCTCAAAACATCATCATCTGCCATCATACTGCAATTCAACACTCCATCTCGGATTCCATTCAGATATTCATTTAAAGGGGTCATATGATGCGATTTCAAGTTTTCCTTTCTCTTTGGAGTGTTACAAGCTGATTGTGCATAGATAAGATCCCTGAAGTTGCAAAGACTAAAGTCTCAAAACCAAAGAGATATTCTTTATCAAAGTTAAGACTCTGCCACGCCCCCCTAAAGATGACCTCTGGAGCAAAGCAATTTCTCCTGAAAATGTGGCCTCTGATTGAACCGAGGGGACTATCGAAGCAGAAAGAGCGTTAAAGGGATAGTTCAGCCAAAAAAAATGTTTCATTATTTAGACATCCTCAGGTCAAATCCATATAACTCTGTCATTCATTAAACACAACTAAGTAGCTCTTTTCCATACAATGAAAGTGGAAAGAACCAGGAACGTCATTCAATTTTATTATATGGACAAGAGGTGCTTGGACAGACACAACCATTCAAAATTTGGGGTTGGCAAGAGTTTTTAATGTTACAAAGGCTCTTAGGTTCAACAAGGCTGCATTTATTTAGGGCTCTATGATTTCTGTGATGCAGAAAACAGAAAAGTTTAGCTTAACTTGAAGAAATTATTTTTGAACAGATAACTTGAACAAAAATGATTTCTATCGTCCAGCAGAATGTACATTTCTAAGTAATAATAACAACATTAAAATGATTCTTCCATGTTTTAATTTTAAAGGGGTCATATGATGCGATTTCAATTTTTCCTTTCTCTTTGGAGTGTTACAAGCTCTTGGTGCATAAAGAAGATCTGTAAAGTTATTATTATTCTTATTATTATTCTTTAGTTTGGGTTAAACAAATCAATTTTGCTTGTATATATAATATAAATTATATAAATATAAATATATACACGTAAATATTTTCAAAATATATTCTGTATGTGTGTGTATTTATATATATACATAATAAATATACACAATACACACATATATTACGTAAACAAAAACTTTTATTTTGGATGCGATTAATCGCGATTAATGACAGCACTAGATCTATGTATCTAATGTATCTATAAAATCTATATAATGCTCAACAGAGACTTACTGTTAAAACTAAAACATGAAAGAAAAACTTTAATTTCCACTTCACCTAATTGTGAAAAAAAAAAGCATTTACTAATAATATTTTATTATAAATTACAGTAAATTACAAATTCACAGCTTGATGCAAAGTACAACTGCCAGTAAGTTAATAGAAAAATGAAACCATTAAATCCAAACATTTGCAAATGCTTCAACACTGTCTCTTAATAAGCAACAGGATGTTCTATTCATGCAGGAAATATCTTAGTCAGACAAAACTAAATAAGGTTGTATTTAGGGCTGGGTATCGATTCAGATGTCCCGATTCGATTCGATTTCGATTCGCAAGCTTTCGATTCGATTCTTGGTTCAATTCTCGATTTTTTTATTACATTCAGTGAATACAGTTTTAATACAAATGCTATTGATATTTCTAAAAAATGAACAGTAAACA
Source organism: Sinocyclocheilus rhinocerous (assembly GCF_001515625.1). Taxonomy (NCBI): domain Eukaryota; kingdom Metazoa; phylum Chordata; class Actinopteri; order Cypriniformes; family Cyprinidae; genus Sinocyclocheilus; species Sinocyclocheilus rhinocerous. The sequence goes on from NW_015633170.1 coordinate 273,401, forward strand.
TCAGTTTACAAATGGTGAATTAATAGAGTGCTGCAGAACAGAGGTTTACTGTTAAAATTAAAAAGAAAACAAATGTGATTATTCCTTTAAAAATAAATATTTATTAGTAGTAGTAGCATTGCTGTTACATTGAGTCTTAAGACTGCTAAATAGTAATATTTCTGATACAGTTTCTTCACGTTAAACTAAACTTTTATTTTGACGGGTTGCCGTGAGGAACTTGCAGCTGCTGTTTATGTGATATGATGGTAGCTTTGTCAAATTAAACGGTAAAATGCTAATGAAGTGACTCTCAGAGCAGCTGGAGATGATATTCGTGTATTCATATCATCATAGTGAGACGACAGAGGCTGAAAACACCGCGAGCATCGTCCGCGCTTTAGTAAGTGTGTAGTAAACAAAACAGTGCATCGCACCATCCGCCATTCATTCATTCATTGTGGAAATCATGGCGCCTTTACGCGGATGTCAAATGCTTCCACACATTTGTAGTATTACTATAGAATTTTACCCAGCCCTAGTTGTATTGTCTCCAAACATCAGCACTGAAGTCAGAACATCTAACGATGTCTTTGTAATGAAAACAGCTGCAAGTTAGTCATTTTGAAGATGTTTCATTTCTATTTACATTCCATGGACAGTATTCTTGGACCAACATGTCTTGTTTAACATGAAAGAAATCCTTATAATAATCCAGAATCCTTTTTTCTAGAACACTAGTCCAGTTATTTACAACCACCTTTACAAATACAGCCTGTTTGCCTTTCCAGGCATGGCCAAAAATAAATTACGTTGTATATTATGGCTGTATCTGCATCTATTTTGCCTCTGCATGTTAGTAAGTGTGATTCTGAAATATGACTTGACTCCATGCCCATCAGTAAGATCGCTTATTTATGCCTGAACACGAGATCACATGAGGAAAACTCACACACACACACACACACACACATGCACACACACAGTAGACCACCAGCTTCTGCACATACAAGTGAATACCTGAAGCCACTGAACACTGAATCTGAGTGGTTGAGGAAAAGACAGAAATCTAAAAAACTTTAAAAATACTGTTCTGTATTAGTCACAAATGGTGAGAAAAATGAGAGCTTTTCAACGCTTCACAAATCTCCATAGGAATTCACAGAACCGAGCAATCAAAATCGTGGTTTGCATCATTAAAGTTAAAATAAGCTAAATACATTTTATTTTTTTATTGTTTTTAATGAAAAAAATAAATTACTATTTAATTATTATTTTTTAATATAATTTTTTTTTATACAAATCTCCATAGGAATTCACAGAACCGAGCAATCAAAATCGTGGTTTGCATCATTAAAGTTAAAATAAGCTAAATACATTTTATTTTTTTATTGTTTTTAATGAAAAAAATAAATTACTATTTAATTATTATTTTTTAATATAATTTTTTTTTATTTTATTTATATTTTAAGAAAAATAATTCCCTCATGCTGTAAATGCATGTTATCTTAAATAAAAATAAGCATTACAATAAAAGAAAATATTAAATATCGATGATCTACTCAATTGACAGTAGATAACATCAAATCCCAGGTAATAGTTTTTCCTCACTAAAATTACTTGCTCAGAAATGTTTAAGATTATGAATGCTACTGGCATTTCATGCTGTCTCACATTAGAGCATGAGATTTACATTTATTCATTTAACTGATGCTTTTATCTAAAGTGACTTAATGGTACATGTGCAATATGTGGGTTCAGAAATGAAATGGCTGTAACTATAACTAAGAGTATTAAAGATACAATTTGAAATGTTAGTAAATGCGTTGAGAGCATGTAAACTATATCAAACTCCACGACTCTCTCTCTCTCCTCTCACACACACCATTACACAAAATCCCACTAATCGAAATACATATAAAACACATACAGTGTGGCACACAAAATCAAACACTTCCATCAATATTACACATGCATACATACACACGAACGGACAGTGGCTTTCCAAAGCCGTCAAACCCACACATGCTAAGATAAAGAGCACTGGGAAGTCAGCGCATCTGGTGAAAATAAGCAGTTAGCTAAGTGATTAAACATACACTTCAGCCTTCATCACCGCTGGGGTCCAGAGACACAGCCAGACACACAAACACAAACACACACACACACGTTCTCGTTCCCCTCAGAGAAATCAGCGGCTTTTACTTCTAAACAGGTTTATGCTTAACATCAGTCTTTTTCTCATACTACTTATGGTGCAGTTTTGTGCTTGGGAGTGATTCCATCTCAAATGTTGCTTTATTTTAAGCTGGTCTTATCTCACTGTGACTCTAATATAGGTTAAATCTGACAACTGTGTTGAAACGATGGTGTAAAGCTTACGTAGGCCAGAATGTGCTGTGTTTGCTCTAATTTGTCCTTTCTCGTATAGGGATAAATTTGTTCTAAAATTAAAACCTGAAAAATCTACATTGTGGCCAACCTCATGGAAACAAGCTTTATAAAGAGACTAATTTGTTATCAAAAAATACCAAAGTAATGCTTTTTGAAAATTCAGGATAAAAAAAAAATTAATGGGTTTGGTACAAAAACTTGTGTGGAATAAAAATCTTCTGCTTTTAGTTTTATATTAACAATATCTTATATATTACATAAAATTCTATTTTAAGCCAGTTTATTCATTCTAATTATTCAGTTGGAAAACTTATTTAAATGAACTGAGTTTAACTATTTGACATAAATGGGGCACGGACAGAGTGTTGGTTAGAAAAGTTAGATGTTTAGAAAAAAAGGTATATAAATAAAATATGTAATTTCCCATGAAATCCAATCCAATGGGAATAAAATAAAATAAAATAAAATGTGAAATTAATTTCCCGACACCAGTACAATGATATTTATTCTATGAAATACGTTGGAATACTTAAAATATGTAAATCATCAAATAAACCTAAATTATTACACAAATTCTGAAAATGCAAATTATTAACCGATTTTAAGTTAAAATTTTCCTTCTTTTTTTTTATAGTCGTGTGTATTTTACGTGCTGTAAAAAGTCACAACATCCCATTTTACCCACCTAGCTTTTTTGTAGTTCGCTAAAACGGCCTGTGGTGTGACAAATGCATTTATAAATGTCTAAATGTAGTCAATATGAGATAACAAAAGCAGCATACATAATTATAAACGAATTAGAAAAGTGCATTTTAAAACAGTCACACTGCAGGACAATGCTGTCACAGCTTGAAATGTCATGTCACCCATCCATTACAATCACTGTACCATGTTACTGTGTTATTTAAGTACATGTAGTAATTAATTATAGTACATGTAGTAATTGCCAAAATATGACTGCAAGATGTACTGGTGTAGTAATAATAATTACAGAAGTGAATGTAAGGTTTCCATCGTGATATACAACATGACGTGTGTGTGTGTGTGTGTGTGTGAGTGTGGGAAAGGTTGGAGAATGTGAATATTATTGGCCATGAAAAGGGCACGCTTGTACACAGCAGGAGCTGCCTGGAGCCTTCAATCTACTGCAAGAAACAGTCAGGAATAACCTTATACCAGACTCTGAGTCTGTGCTTGTGTCTGATGAAGAAATGTGAGTGTCTAAAGAGTCTGTGTGTCACCTTGTACACCTTAAATGTACCAAATGATGTTTTTATACTCATACCTGCTGCAAGCCACATTTCTGAGCGGCATATTGTATGTAAAGAAGGGTAACCGTAAACCTCAAGTATTGTAGAGAATACTTGACTAGGAAGTGTTTAACTCAGACAGGTACGTCATTAGTGGACCAAGAGCTTGGGGCTTCAGCATGTGTTGACTGCTTTTCATATACTCGACTGAAGATGTTCCTTTTCTGACAAACTGACGCATGATCGATTTGAAGCAGAAATCTTATGGTTAGTGATAGATAAGTTTTAATATGCAAATCCCTCATTAAGGCGTTACTGTTGCTTCTAGCCAAAATAGGAGTCCATAATCCATAATAATGCTTCCACCAGTGCAAACAGTGCTTGATCTGTGCATATTTCTCTCCTGATTCAGATGAGACTACTTTTTCAATGGAGAAAGCAATATTATTAGCAAAAAAAAAGTTAAAACGCCTTAGTGATGGATTTTTTTCTTACAAACAAGCAGCTTTTCATTTCACAAGACATTAACTGATTGACTGGAGTGGTGTGGATTTCTTGTGGATTACTGTGATGTTTTTATCAGCTATTTGGTGCCGTCATAATGAGAGTAAAAACTGC
>NW_015633170.1:277679-280173 GCF_001515625.1 Sinocyclocheilus rhinocerous
CTCCAAATCTGTTTATATATATATATATATATATATATATATACTGTATGTATATATACACACAATAGTTCTTTCTAGTCCTCGAATCTGATTGGCCGAGAGAAGTGCAATATTCTAGTGATAACAGAACTCCAACAGTTTCACTGTTTGTATCACTCCACCTGTGGTATTTCTCACAGCAAGTGTCATGGCGGATACCCAAATCCACAATAATTTAATAAATAAAACAGTTTTTGTGACACAGTAGTTTTAAGAGTTTTTTTTAGTCGAGAATGTTAAGACTTCAAATATGCGGTTCATCCACCTAAAACAGAAAATAAATTTGAACTTCACATCACTGTTTTTAACCTTCCTGAATATTGTATCCTATTGACTTTCATTCCAAGTGCATTAGTGTAAACTGAGAGAAGGTCAAAGTGATTGCCTGTGTATTGTGCATCACAGACGCTGCCGTTGCTTGACTTGTTTTGAACCCAGAACACTCCTTTGAGAGTTTTCACTTTCTATACTCCAATACTCAACCCTTTATCACCTAGAAAGGCCAAATGAAACCTGATACCTTTGGGTAATGAAGTCCCTTAGAAATAGGACACCTAATACGCAAGGAACTCATGCATAAAAAGAGGCACAGAAACACCTCATAACACAGCACCGTTACCGTTACCGTTGTTCTGTAGTGGCAGAATGACAAATGAAAAGGTCCTGTAATATACACTGAAAAGGCATTACATTATTCATAACTGCGTGGCGTTAAACAGGTGGTTACTACCTAATCACTGGAGGACTGTCCTATTTCACATACTGTACTTCTGCAGTATTCTATGTCTTTTTATGACAGTATGAAAATATGTGGTTAATAAGATTTTCAAATGTTTATGCTCACCAAGGCAGCATTTATGTGATCAAAATATAGTGGGAACAGTAATATTGTGAAATATTATTACAATTTGTAAAATGTAATTTATTCCTGTGATGCAAAGCTGAACTTTCAGCATCCTTACTCCAGTCTTCAGTGTCACATGTCCTTCAGAAATTATTCTAATATGATGATTTGATGCTTAATTATTATAAAAAAATTTGATTATATGTTTGGTAAAACATGATACATCTTTTTTCCAGAGTTCTTTGAAGAATAGAAAGCTCAAAAGAACAGCAAATATTTAAAACAGAACACTTTTGAAACATTCTTAATATCTTTACGATCACTTTTAAGCATGATGAGTTCTTGCTGAATAAAAGTACTAATTAAGAAAAAACTGACTGATTTTTGAACGATTGTGTTGCATATAGTCTAGCAATACACTACAGATCAGCATTAAAAGTTCCTTGGAAAAATATCTGCTGGGAATTTTGTTCACGAGGCAGTGTGGGGTCTGTGTGCGCTCTGTGATAAAGTTTTGCTTTGAAAAACACTTAAAAAATTTTGTTGGATCTAAGAGACGTTTGATCCTGAACCGGATCCCCTAATTGGAGTCTGTGATCTAAACAAAACTCCCATGAGCTGCATCTATAACCACAACTAAAACTCAGCTGAAGAAATGGAGAATTACCAACCTGCTTTCTAGTCAGTAACAATGCTTGATCTGTGCCACAGATGCTATTTCTGAGCTCTCCGTGCTCTGAGAGCAGCACAACCTCATGCAGTCCTGTGTGAGGTGTTCTCTGTGGTGCTAAAACCAGCGATAGACAGTCTCTGTATTCATTTGCATAGTATTATATCAGGAAGGAATGTGCTGCTAGGTTGCACCAATCTATTTCTAATCCTCGCTTTCTATTAGATATCACAGCTTTCAAAACCTTCGCAAGCCATTTACAACTGCAGGCAAGAGGGAAAAAAACAGAGACATCATTATGAGATACTGGCCTAAGAAAAACACCCACAATAAAGTCTCCATTCTGGGGCCAGATTCACACAAAAAAAATAAGCAACACTTTATTTGAAGGACCAATTCTCACTATTAACTAGTTGCTTATTAGCATGCATATTACTAGCATATTGGCTGTTTATTAATATCTATGCAAGAAGAAGAAGACGCGTCAGGCGTCGGCTGTTGAACGCGCTCAGGATGAGGCTGGAACAATAATGTAGCTGTAAAAATAGTTGCCTGCTGAAATTGAAATGTATATAGATTCACACAAAAAAAATAAGCAACACTTTATTTGAAGGACCAATTCTCACTATTAACTAGTTGCTTATTAGCATGCATATTACTAGCATATTGGCTGTTTATTAATATCTATAAAGCACATATTAATGCCATTTTCTGCTAGATCCCTTAATCCTATTCCATACCTAAATTTAAAGGGATGGTTCACCCAAAAATGAAAATTTGATGTTTATCTGCTTACTTCCAGGGCATCCAAGATGTAGGTGACTTTGTTTCTTCAGTAGAACACAAACGAAGATTTTTAAGTCACACCGTTGCAGTGTGTCAGTCTTATAATGGAAGTGAATGGGAATCACTGCTTTGAGAGTCAAAAAAACATACACAAA
>NW_015633170.1:280214-280716 GCF_001515625.1 Sinocyclocheilus rhinocerous
AGATTTTTAACTCAAACCGTTGCAGTCTGTCAGTCGTATAATGCAAGTGGATGGGAATCATGGCTTTGAGAGTCAAAAAACATACACAAACAAAACCAAATTAAACCCTGCGGCTCGTGATGATACATTGATGTGTAAATACACGAAACAATCGGTCTGTGCAAGAAACTGAACAGTATTTATATCGTTTTTTACTGCTGATTTTAACCGCAATGTCCGAACTGTCCAGAGCTCATCCTGAGCGCGTTCAACAGCCGGCGCCTGACGCATCTTCTTCTTACTTTAGGGCGGATTGCAGACTTATAAGTGCATTACCGCCACCTATCTCTCAAATGGACCATTGACACTCCTAATTGAGATTGTAGATAGATAGACAATGGTCCATTTGAGAGATAGGTGGCGGTAATGCACTTATAAGTCTGCGATCTGCTAAAGCAAGAAGAAGAAGGCGTCACGCGCCGGCGGTTGAGAACGCGCTCAGGACAGTTCAGACATTGCGGTG
>NW_015633170.1:285166-292935 GCF_001515625.1 Sinocyclocheilus rhinocerous
ACTGAAGGTGGTGACTGTGTAGTTCTGACGTCAACTTTTTACGGAAGTTACAACGGTTCGTGAAAAATCACAGCTACTTTATGCAGGCTGTGTGCATTTTACTGTGGACTGACTGTTTTGAAACTTATATGGTAGTTAAATAGCACCTAGACCTCAGTTATCGTGAAAAAAGCCAGGAAATTTCAGTTTTGACAATATGGGACCTTTAAGGTAAAAGGTTTGTTCAAAATGAGCAAAACTAATGGTGATTCTTTACACAGCAACATTACAAATGATTCATCTAGTAAAATATATCAAATATAAAAGCCTCATCGACCCTTTATATTGGCTGCTGGAACATCTCTGACCCTCTAATGTATCTATAGGCTCTCCAGCATGACCTCTGCTCATCCGTGTGAGACAACCTGTGATGTATGTTATCATACCTGCTGGGATTCTGATGAAATTTTGCTGTGCGATTACCTCCTGCTGTTTAACACACACATGGGAGTGCAGATGGATGAGATAACACAGCCAGCACATGAAAAAATAATCAAGCAAGAGGAAAACAACCGACAAGGTTGTTTGTTTGATGTGTATTGCTGTTGCACGTGTGCATTAAAAGAACAATGCCCTGCTTGTGAGGTTTACGGTAATCTGAACTGGTCGCATGTCGCATTCGTAAGACTACAAATGAAGTCCAGCAGAAATATGACCTGCCCAGTTTGAACATTTCAAGAAACTTTCAATATAAACTCTAAGTTTTACAGTCAAAAAATGCAAAACACTTTGTCAAATGCAGCCCCAAAATGCTTCAGGGGGGAAAAAAACCCAGGAAGCACCATCTCTGCCTGCCATTTCCCTTTCCTGTCTGAGTTGCTGAAATCACTCAATTAAACTGTGCCAGTAGCCATGAGAGCTATTCACAAATCACGAAGCCCTCGTGCTGAGCCGCACTCCACCACAAGATCGAACAGCTGTCTTATCTCAACTCACAATCGTCCTCTCGGTCCAAAGCACAGAGAAGAACATCCGCCCCCTCCGAACCCGATCCAAATGCTCCGCTCGTCTAAATATAAATCATTTATCTGAATAGTTCAAAATCAGATCAATTGAACTGTACAAGCGAAGTAGTTTGTTAAAAGGAAGCGAAGCAAGTTTGAAAAGAAAATGTCTGAGCTGAGCATGCATCTGTTCTCAGAAAAGATCATCGAGATTATAACGTGACCGATTTTCCTCTATGTCCTTCCAGGAATATACACATATAATCACAATGCCGTGGCTTTGTGTGTCTTTCATTCGCCTGTTCTTAAAGAAAAAAAATATTATGAAACAACTGAAATCCGGCCTGATTTCCTAACAATATTTGGTCTTTATTATGCAAATGTTTGACTAATAAAGTCCTCATTTGCTAACTTAACTAATAATATACTGTATATTCTTAAAGTCTCCTTGCAGTCTCAAATTTTATCCATTAAATCTCATCTTTGACAATCAAAACGTTTGATATTCAAACGTTTTTTCCTCAGTGAAAAATATTTCTTCATGCCTCAAAATAGCTTTAATGTACACTTTATACCCTTAAAGGGATCGTTCACCCACAAATGAAAACTGCCCCATGATTTACTCACCCTCAAGCCATCCTAGGTGTAAATGACTTTCTTCCTTCAGACGAATACAACTGGAGTTATATTAAAAAATGTCCTGGCTCTTCCAAGCTTTATAATGGCACTGAATGGGGGTTGAGATTCTGAAGCCAATAAAATGCATCCATCCATCATAAACAAGTGCTCCACACGGCTCCGGGGGGGTTAATAAAGGCCTTCTGAAGCGAATCGGTGCATTTGTGTAAGAAAAACATCCATATTTAAAACTTTATAAACCGTAATCTCTAGCTTCTGCTAACTGGTACGTGCATTCATGAGAGAGTGGCGTCCAGCGGATGACGTAGGATGTAGGCGTAGCGTAAGCTCTGGTGAGAATATGCTTGTCTCGCAAGAACCAAGTTTTGTTTACAGCAAAGCAAAACCAGTCTCCTCTTGCCTTATATCGAAACTGTTCAACTTTCTTTACAAATCCTCATTTTGTACTTCTAATTCGTGACCGGTGTTTTGTTTTGCTCTCTCCTCTGCGCTTCTGCATTCGCCATCCGCTGGAATGCCACTCTCTAGTGAACATGCTTACGACAGTTAATGGATGCTAGAGATAACAGTTTATAAAGTTTTAAATATAGATATTTTTCTTACACAAACACATCGATTCACCTCAGAAGGCTTTATTAACCCCCCGGTGCCATGTGGAGCACTTTTTATGATGTATGGACGCAGGTTTTTGGGCTTCAAAATCTCAACCCCCATTCACTGCCATTATAAAGATTGGAAGAGCCAGGACGTTTTTTAACCTCTTAACTGTTAAGGGTTTTAATATAACTCCGATTGTATTCGTCTGAAAGAAGAAAGTCATATATACCTAGGATGGTATGAGGGTGAGTAAACCATGGGGCAGTTTTCATATTTGGGTGAACTAACCCTTTAACTCTAAGTATAAGCAGAACCGCATGAATATGCTAATTAGTCCCTGCCTCCACTCAATCCACCAGCTCAAAACTGCTCCACTTTCACTCGGTTAACTGAAGTAGCTAATGCTACACAATGGCAAGTGGCAATATTATATCAATCCATCCATATATGTTTGAACTATATAGATATATATAGAAACTGATTCTGAAGAAGAAGAGGAAGAGTGAATTATACAGGGTCGTATTCAAGTCAATGTATCAGAATGGCAATATATTTTATGTATAGCTCTCTACAACGTCAGACACGTAATGGTAATTTATATCATTAGCTTTTGGCTTGACTGCATTATCAAACAGCTAATAATGTGTTACAAATGTTACACAAACCATGTTCCTGTTCGCCATCTCAGAGAGCTACATTCTAAAACTCAACATCCATATGTAGAAACACTTTGCTAATGATATGAAAAGTCCTGCCCTACAAGTTAACAGGATTGGTTACATGTTTGTGACATAGGAAACAGGGGTGATTTCAAACCACGTCTTTGCTACACTGGATTTCAAGGAGAAAATGCTCAGCAATGGTGTTGACTGATGAATTTGCACATGGTTTGTCTTTTAAGCATATTAAAAACAGCAGACCGACATGTAAACAAATTTAAAAACTTGATTTTTAAGCCACAAGAATTCAATATTAAATTCTCTAAAATGACACCTGCACACCATTAAAATGTAAAAGGGCGGAGCTTAGTCTCCATTAAACAATGAAATACCCATCCCTTAGGAGACGCTCTTTGACCGGAGACTAGTGATGCGCGGATGAGCTAAAACGTCACCCGAATCCGTAGCTTGAGACCCATCTTCAGATGCAAACAACAGTTAATGTGAGTGTGGGGTTTGGGGTCATAGCAGGGGTCAGACTGGAACATGCTAAAAGGTCAAAATGTTGCAGTTATTTACTCACCAGGTCGTGGTTGGTTGAGTTGGAATCATCCTCGGGAAAGGGGATGTATACAGCTAAGGCCATGCAGTTGGCGAAAATCGCTATCAATATAAAGACATCAAATGGCCTGAGATAAGAGTTAAGGAGTAGAACAAAGAGAATTAATCTTTATTAATAATTAAAGTCAGAGGCAATTAATATATATATATATATACACATCCAGTCATTCTTGTGAAGGTTTACAAGTTAAAATTGCTACTGGAATCAATCAAACAAGTAAAAAATCTGGCATATATTGTACATATTTAGGGGAAAAATTAAAATTCAAGGTCAGAATGTGAATAACAAATCAAATTTCAACTCATCCCTCAATTTGGCTAGATTAAAATGGAATTACTCCAAACCTATTATTCAAAAGTTTCCTTTTTTCTCTTGCCATAAATTCAGATTTGTTACTTGGATTGCTAGCATTTTCATTTAATTTTTTAAGGGTCTGAAAAACACATTTATGTTTTTTATAAGCCCTATGTATTATTTCAATTATGGCATAAGATTGCTGATTTGTTTTTATTTCTTGCAATTTCAACAAAACTTCACCTTTGTTAACAAGTTAAATACCTATATTTCCTTGGTGATATTTAATTCACAAACAATATTCAAAACATCACAGAAAACAAAATTTGTATGTTTACAAGGCATAAAAACATATATCATCTAATTTTTCAATGATCGTGGACTATGTTCCATCAACTGGCCTGAAACGGTCACACCGGCCCCTGTTGATCTGTACATCTTTATTATTCAACTGAGCTAAACTTCATCTTGTGATTGCTCAAAAGTGTCAGAAGTAAGTAAATAGCAGTGAGTAGCTACTTGCATGCGGTTTAACAGTAAAAACGTCCATCACAACAGCACTGACTCAGCCGCTCTGCTTTCCTGCTAGTGAGACGTACAAAATGTAAATAAAACTGCTGTGAGTCAGAGGACCTGGAAATGCTGCAGTCTACATTAAATATTTGACAGTCAATCATATAAATCTATCCTCTGCTTTCACAAAAATGCCTAATTTTGTGTGTCAAGGATACATTTTACGCTACATTCTGGGTTGCGTCTCACATTACACTTAATGCGTTTTTTAAATCCAGTGCAATGCTCTAATTTTACTCTGCTAAATACTCTTATTAGGCCATGAGCTAGGACACTAAAATGTTAAGATTATGCACCATTCAGGGGTGGTCAAGTTCTCTCTGACTTTCCCATGAATCCCTTGAGGAAAGACAAGGCTGGTAGCGCAAGGTTAACATATTTCTACACAACACATTTCTACACAAATGTTAACACCTGCAATGCTTGTTTCACTGTACATTATATTGTATAACAACAATATGCAGCTTTAAAAAAATGAGACATTCTAGGCTATACATCCTCTCTTGAAGAGATGAATCTGAAATCTACAGCCTGGAAGCCATAGCTCCTTTATCTTCCCGTAGGGCCGGGGGGAACAGATGTTCTTTTCAAAGCTCAGCTACACACGCTGACTTGCGTTTGAGATTAAGGTGTTTCTCACTGCAGGGAACACAGCTTCTCTCTAATAAAGACCACCAGACAAGCTTCTACTGGGGATCACGAGCTGGGATGTCTGCTCTAGATGCAAAGGTGGACTACTTTCATTTGTTTACCTGTTCTCTTGATGATTTGCTCAATTACTTCATCCCGCCTTCATCTATTTTCATCACAGGCCACAAGCAAACCACACCATATTTTAGTTTTCTAGAGAAATAATGCCAGAAGAAACTTCAAAGTGTATTTACAAACAACAACCTCGGATTTGAAGGACAGACCACTAGTTTTTCCATGTGTTCGAATGCAAGTCTGCTAAAATCAAATATAGTGAAAACCTGTATGCCACCATTTTTTCCATGAAACATACACATATTTGAGTCAACTGTTCTACATATTTGAGTCAACTGTTCTTCACTAGTCTACTTTAACAGCCTCACTGTGTTTGTAATCATGCACTTGCAAACCATTCTAACTCAAACTTCTAGGGAAAATGTTTTTAAAATCAAGAATCAGGAAAGAGTTGTCAGAAGCTTACTGGTGATGACGTTGAAGTCTGTTTGTTTTATAGAATACATTTACGTCTTTACTTCTGGCGATTGTATTTAGGCTTCAAAATTCATAGATGTTCATTTGTGAAGATTAACCAAATGTCTAGAATCATCAACTTTTGTTAGTCACAGACCTTATATTCTGCCATAATCCAAAAGCAAATGGAAAAATCCTGTTGGTTTTTTGTTGGCCTGCAAAAATGCATCAATGCATCGCTCTGTAGCAATTTTTAACAAGCTGCCTCCAACCTGATGGACCTAACCGACCTGATAGACCTCCAACTCTTATGAAAATTAACCATGGTTTTATTATAGTAAAAGTGTACTAACCATAGTTTTTGGCGTATTGATTACCATTTGTATAACCACAGTTTTACTACAAATACCTTTGTTAAAGGGGTCATAGTTAGTGTAGCAAAACCACAGTCAATTTGTGGTTACCATGGTTTACCTGACCAAGCTTTTTTGGTTTTATTTGTAGTAAAACCACAGTTAATTTTCGTAAGGGCTACCACCATTGGGTGGATATAGTCAAACAGCAATGTTCTGATAGCACCACAAAGCCAAAGCGATCACAATTTTCAGTGGACTCAACCTATAAATGACTTAATTATAGTTGTTTTACCATCAAGTTGTGCATTTTATTTCTTCTGCGAAAGACAAAGTATTTTAAAGAAAGTTGGGGTCTAAACAACTTTGACCTCCATTGTGTGGAAAAAGAGGGAAAAAAGTAGTCATACAGGTTTGGAACGACACAAAGGTGAGTAAATGATGAAAAAAACTCCTTTAAACTTGGATATGAGAACATTTTAAACACCCCAAGGGCCTTGATATTAATCAATCCCAATGTTTTACACACAGTAAAGGATACTTCCATTCCACGAGGCTGATACAGGCCCGGCGGATGGGGTTGTTGAGGTTGAGGCAGAAGAGAGCTCTCTGCGGCCGCGTGTTGGCCGAACTGCCCTGTTTTTTGCTCTTGGCATACTGCTGCCGCTTCTTCTGGGCCAGCGAGCCGACCGGTACCACTGACGATACAGGAACGGAGGCTGCGGGGGGCGCGGCAGGAGTCGCAGCAGGCGGAGCACGGCCGTTGGCGCTCATGGTGCGGGCGTGGGCCTGAGCGGGGCGTCCACCAGCATGGGCCTGCCAGGGGAGAGGGCACAGGGGTGGGCGCTGGAGCGGAGGGTCTCACCAACAGGCTGGCACGTCACCAGAGACAGGGACTCTGGTACTGCTGGCATAATTTGCCTCTGTGAAAGACAGAGAGGAGAGTTAGAGAGAAAACGAGAAAGCGCAGAGAATATAGTGGGAGGCTGTGCAGTGACTTCCTTCACTGCTACATTATATTATGCAACAATGTGGGCGTAGGACTAAAAGATGCATACAGTATGTCTTTGGGTCTAAAAGGCCAGTGTCTCAACCAAGGTTTGCGAGCAATCCAACGTGTAAAAGACGTGGGCACCAAAAGAACCTCTATATTTAAAGGAATAGTTAATATAAACATGAAAATCCGGCCCTTATTTACTTACTTTCACGTCAAAAACAGTATAAAAGTAGCCCATACGACTCTTTAGGTTTTTATGAAGCCATATGATAGCTTTGTGTGAGGATGGACCCTTCTAGCAAAGTTGTTTATATTTTCTTTTCTTTCTTTTTTTAATTACTGTACATTTATAACACTATGAGCTATATTACCTGGTTAACGCTGCTGTGTGTGTGTGTTTCTAATATAAATTCTAAGGGAGTGATGGCAAATTTAACACATTTCTCTCTTCTGACCAACATAATCTTTTGATATTTTTTACCTCTTTTGGAAAGTCATAGAAGCACAATCATGCTTTTATTTTCCTTTGTTGTTGCAGCAAATGTGAACACAAAAATGTATTTGTTTTAATTTATAGAAGTTATAATTTATAGCGCTTTACCCAGCTATGACAGCCTCTGCTTTTGAGAACACAGGAAATGTAAAAAGCATTCATTAGACAAAAATTTAGGCCGTTATTTGACTTAAAGGGTTAGTTCACCCAAAAATGAAAATTAGCCCATAAATTACTTACCCTCAAGTCATCCTAGGTGTATATGACTTTCTTCTTTCAGACGAATCCAGTCGGAGTTATATTAAAAATAGTCTTTGATCTTTCAAGCTGTTTCATGGCACTCAGCGGGTGTTGCATGCTTCAGTCCAAAACAAGTTAAATAAAAAGCACCCATCCAT
>NW_015633170.1:293103-297917 GCF_001515625.1 Sinocyclocheilus rhinocerous
CAGTGAGTGCAAGCTAGATTAAATTGATTATTACATTTTAAATATGGTTATTTTTCTTACAAAACCGCATCGATTCGCTACAGAAGGCCTTTGTTCACCCCCGGAGCCGTGTGAGACACTTTTTTTTATGGATGGGTGCTTTTTATTTTACTTGTTTTTTTGGACTGAAGCATGCAACACCCGCTGAGTGCCATGAAACAGCTTGAAAGATCAAAGACAATTTTTAATATAACTCCGACTGGATTCGTCTGAAAGAAGAAAGTCATATACACCTAGGATGACTTGAGGGTAAGTCATTTATGGGCTAATTTTCATTTTTGGGTGAACTAACCCTTTAAAGGCACTTAAATCTTGTTCTTTAATCAGTCACACTTTACAATAAGGTCCCATTACTTAACGTTAATGCATTAACAATGAGCAATGCATTTGCTAGAGTATTTAAATAATATTATAATAATATAATATTAACAGATACAACTTTTGATTTTGCATTAGTAAACGTTGAAATGAACATTAAGATAAGTAATTGCTTCAGAATGAGTAATTGCTCCTATTTTTCGTAGTTAGTTCATCTTTATCAACTAATGTTATTACAAAGTGTTACCTTTCATTCTACATATTTGAACTGCTACATCAAGGCATGACAAAAAACAGCATTAAAACTTGTCCTAATATGTATATATTGACATAATGTTTAAATCTAAAATCAAAACCAGGAGTATCAAATATTGAAAAATCGGAGGTAGTGCAAACAACGTGTAACTAAAAATATCATTGTACAGGTTACTACGATTTCTCAACAAACCAGGGCAGCAAAAAGAAAAAGCACAACATGCTGCTTAAATGACAGAGGTAGTATTAGGATAATGTCACAAAAAATAGTTACAGCCTGTGGAAAAATCAATGCGTGTAGCGTGACCCAATGAAAGCCAGCCTGCAAACAGATGCATTGTGGCAGAGAATCACACTACCATACCAACATCCCCACATAAAAACAGACATTATCAGCAAACAACAGCCAGAAAAACACACTCTGCATTCAAATACTAGCAAAAAGCACACATCCAGGCTCATGGGATCCACAAATGTCACTCATATACATTCGAGTCCTTGAACTACTAGGCCCTGCAGAGGAAATGAAGACATGCATGGAAAGGTCATATCGCCTGTATACATTTCCCTTCAAGCATTTGTCTGCCATCGGATCGTGAAAACCTAAGACATCGCATCCAAATATGTCACAACTTCAAGCCTATGCTCTGCTGTGATTGGATAGGCTATACAATAAATGTTAATCTTCACACTAATGATATAGGACATAGTGCACTATATCCTTGTCAAATACTGGCTCGTATATTAGATATATTTATCATTCTAACGTCATGCATGATGCAAATAGATAACGAAATATAGCTCCTTAATGATTTCATTCGAATAGTGCTTGCATACATACTAAATGTTGACGTTTAAACTATTTTGTAGGACAATGACACATATTGCCATTGTAACAATGCACGGCAATGATGCATTTAGATGCAAAATGCATATTTTTGATGACATATATAGAGGCTTAATGCGTATAGATAAAGAGGCTCGTGACTCTAAGACAATAACTGTATAGCGTTTCTGCTCAAAAAATAAATGTTGCATATATATTGCAGCCGAATCTGTGTCTTTCTTTAGATGATGCCAATGATGCTCAGTTGCAACAGCTGTGATGCGTCTTTATAGTCACCGACTGTTCATTTCTTTAAAAAACGCCTGATTATGACAAGCAGTGACAACATCAAAGGTCTAACGGGACCAAAACGAGCGCAAAATCCTCTGCATCAGCATCATCAGCATCTCTTTTTTTTTTTTTTAGCTCTGACTCGGACGCAAAACGATTGCGCTCCATCATTTGTTTAAAAAGATCCATTTTAACTCGAAACGCGCCAGGCCGCTGCGTGAATATCGTACCTTTGATGAGGTCTTTCCTTTCAGCTGAGGAGGATGGTGATTCGGCTTATATCCAGAGATAAAACTCCGACATCGATTAAAACGCTCAGGTCCGATCTGACACGGTAAATTCAAATTCATCAGTATGCATTCGTTATTTTGCGCGTGAGAGAGCGCGAGAGCTTCCTCGCGTTCGGCGCGCGCTGCCCGTGTTTAAGCGTCACGCGGCGTCGGTGAACGGTGAAATGAGCTGAACTCCCCCTCTGGCTGTGCACGCACAAACCGAGCTTACTTTAGTGAGGAGCGCTCCGAATCATTTAGGGAATCGGTTCGTTTAAATGGATCATTTCTTAGGATCACTTGGGCCATCACTCGTTGGATTTTACTTTTCTTTTTTGTTATAAATCCTCTTTATCGCTACAATATTGGTAGCAAAAATGCTGTTAACAAAAGTTGCTGTTCACATTATGTTAACATGAATATTAATAGGCTACTGTCCCAGATGTCTGTTAAAGATCGTTTGATCTGGAAAGCATCTTCTGTGTACAAACATCTGACAGACGTCTGTAAGATGTCAGTTTTACATGCATTCTAAATCATAAACATCTCAAAGACATCTAACATACGTCTATTTGACATCTAAAAGGAAACGTCCTATAGACGTAATGCAGATTAGCAAAGCACTCTAAAAAAATGTCTTCCAGATGTAAATGCAGACGTCAAATAGACGTCTCCGTGATGTACACATAGTATCAGTTTTGTGAATAATATTGTTTTCACATTATTTTTTAAAAGTAGCCTAATGTCGAGTAATTTATGATTTCAGTGAACGCTTTATGAAATGATTCAACTGGTGAGTAAATAATCACTGAAAATTGTTACTCAGCAGCAGTTTACAGGTCAATTTTGTTGTATAATTAGGTTGTTGTTATTTAAATATTATATTCGAATATAATATTAAATTAGCCCAGATTGCACAAGTAGCCTACGTACGTCTGCAAGATGTCTGTTAAAGATCACTTGATCTGGAAAGCATCTGCTGTGTACAGACATCTGATAGACGTCACGTTGTTACCCTTTTCTTCTGTTGGAATGGCTGTAGAAAATGGAGCTAATGCACTCAGCTCTGCTAAATTACCAAGCAGACCTTTTTTATTGTTTAAGGTTATAACACAGATAAAATGTCCATAGTTAAAGCATTTATAAGAGTTTTCTCTCTGGTGGTTTTTGTGTCTGGCAAGTATAAATGCCTGTGGTCCAACAGTCTGGCCTGGAGGCCCAACATTCTGACATGGAAGCAAAGAAAAGAATATTGTATACTCAAGGGATGTGTTTATAGTGATTGCTCAAAGATGCATTCATAGAAAGGACATCTGGTAAAATAGTTTGACTCTATTATGGCTGATGAAAAACTTGATATCCGTTATCAAAGCGGTCCTCTTAGCTTCAGCCTCTGACAGCCTCCCTATGGACTGTCTGATGCATATTGTACGCAAAGATGAATACATCTGGTGAAATATGCCCGTTCCAATTGGCTGCCCACAAGGGAACTTCTGGGAATCAAGCGTGCACATGTTTTTTATCAGGCAGTCGGAAAGATTTGTTTACATGTTACCAGATTGCTGCTGATGTTGCAGGCTCATGGCATTGAAACTCCAAGTTATTCAAGAGTTTTGTTTTAGACATCTCCTGCTATGTCCTTGAGGGAAGGTCTGGCCATGTGGTTCACTCAAATTTTGCTCTAATTTCCTTGTTATCTTTCTACGTGTATAATTAGGTTGTTATTATTTAAATATTATATTCGAATATAATATTAAATTAGCCCAGATAGCACAAGTAGCCTAGTACGTCTGCAAGATGTCTGTTAAAGATCACTTGATCTGGAAAGCATCTGCTGTGTACAGACATCTGATAGACGTCTGTAAGATCTCAGTTTTTCATACATTCTAAATCATAAACATCTTAAAAACATCTAATATAGGAAATATATAGGATATATATTACTTGAATATTTGCGTCCGTTACAAGTCAGTAACCAATCACGATCAAAGATAACCATTCAAGCCAAGCAGCTTCCTGTAACACGAGTGAGTCGGTAAACCTGTTTCTGGTGAAGAGGGAAAACAGACGAAAAGAATCTTTCAAATTTAGCCAGAATATCGATTAAAACAAATTACTGAACGATAGGTTCATATATGAATTTTCCATAAGTGGAGGATGAATGTTGCTCTCGTCTCGATTCACTCACTATGTAGGCCTATTCCTGTTTATCAAGGGAATATCGTTTGTTTAACTGAGCATAATTATCAGCAAATATATGAAAACCTGCTGCAGTCTTGCATTAGGTCTTTTAACTTTTATTTACATAGCTATTTACATATATAGCCTCTAATTAAAAACTATAAAGCCTAATACATATATGGGATTTCGTCACATGTTGTGTTTATTTTTCCAACAATAAAAATAATTATGATAATTAATATATTAGTATCAGTTATTCAGTTTTGTTAAAACGTGATTTTACTCCAAATCAGTCCTTACGAATCGGTTCGACCGAATCTTCAATAAGAATTGATTGAAAAAAAGATTCATTCGTTCGCGAATCGCGAATCGGACATCAGACTCAGTAAGAATGAACAAACTGCTGGCAGGTGTTTGGCAGTACACAATAGAGCAACATGTATTTGCTAATAATAATAATAATAATAATAATAATAATAATAAAGTACAGCGTTTCTTTCGGCTACTCAAAAAAACACACGAAGAGAGTCTTGGGCTGCATTTCCCGATAACGCCTCTTAGCTCGCTACGAAGACTCTAAAGGTATACCTGTTCTAGGCGTGTTCCCCGAACTATACCTTAGGATGTTGCTTAAG
>NW_015633170.1:298549-308584 GCF_001515625.1 Sinocyclocheilus rhinocerous
AATAATATGTTAGCCTATTTTCAGTGATTGTGACATATTTACATCCAGGGATTTTCTTTGCTTTGCAATTTGCTCTTAACATGCGCATAGCAAGATTACTATATGTCACACGGAAAATGATCAAATCTTACAAACATTATAAAACAGCTAAATTAATACGCTCATATACTGTAATAAAACAACAAGGCAATGTAACTGAAAGCCTTTAAAAACATGCAATTAGAGCTCAGAGAGTAAGTACTTCCCTTGAGTAATCATTTTCAAGGAGAAAATTTGTAATCGGACTTTTCAGAAGAAAAACAAATATATTTTTTGCAGCGTTTCACACATTCTTATGAGAGGTGAACCTATTATTTCTGGAGTGTAGCAAACACAAACAGCGAATAGGACAGTGATATAGGCCTAATTCTGCTCCACTGCAGTCAAAAATCATTCATTTGGGCATGTTCATTAATACTATACATTTATTGCCGATCAACCTTGATCGAAGGATGATCCTGTAATGTTTCTTTTCATGCAACAGTTCAAACACTCAGCCATCTTTAGAAAAGACAACACCTGCTCACCACCTGCTCTACTCAGAAACTTACACCATCTCTCACATTACCAGTCATGTCTGGAATATTCTCTGCACTCTCATGCAAACAACCGAATGTTCAATGACATTCTTGAGCTCAAATTTGGCAATTTTCAGCATTCATTGTATAGAAAATGATATAAATTGTGTATTACTACTACTACATATAGTTATATATGTGATTGCTACAACGTAGCTGTATTCTTAAAAAAAAACATTTATACATGTACAAATTGCTGTTTATAGGTGTATCTCTTTATGATGAATCCTTAAATTCAATAATCCATAAACTTTGAGCAATAAATACTATAGAAATGTTATCGTTTACAGCAGGAATCAATGTTAGCTCACCTTTGGGAAGGTTGCTTTTATGAATCTGATCAAATGTTGTCATAAAAGCCATGATGAAGCTCTAGTAAAGTCCATGCGTTTTTCTGATGTGACCGGTGAAAGGGTCAGGCAGGCCTCAGGCTCGCTGTGAGACCGGGATAGATTTACGGCCGGTGTCCACTTACCTGTCTAATAGATATAATGGTTTCTCCCCGAAGCAACTTTAATAATTAAACGCCCTATTGGGTATTTCAGCCAATCAGCATTCACAATTAGTCCTGTCATTGTCACATGACATGGGCCTATACTGTAGTGAAGAACACAGAAATGTTAAAAAAAAGAAAAACATCCCAGGGGTGATTTTTATAGAAACTAACAGATTTTATTTATGTTTAGGGCAACATAAATATTTTCTTAAAAGCTTTTTTTACATGCCTTCATTGTTTATCTTTGTACTTTTCAAATAAGTTCTGAGTATAGATTGTTTCCTCAGACCCTCAACTTCAACTACACTGAGGATTTTTTGAAGTTGTAAATAATCAAAGATTATTGAAATATGTTTTACAAGAAAATGTATTTATTATTCCAGTCTTTCTAAATTCCACATTTAATTCGATGTGTTACTTTCCCTTTTCTTTAGCCGTTTCTTTGTAATTATTTGTTTCAATGTTTGTGTCAAAGGATATCAAACAGCGCTTTTTTTCAGTGTATCTATGATAATCTATTATAAAAATTATTTATAAAATGGATAAAATCTATTAAAAAAAAAAGCTTAATTATCAAGACTATAATTATCAATTCAATAATCAACACAATAATGACTCAAACATTTCAGTATGTATTTTGTGAAAATATTATAGTTATTACTTATATATTTATAATTTATATTATTAATATGTAAATATAATTTATAAACAAAGTAAATTTTTTAACAAAGTATGAGTAAATCTGGCATCATTTCCATAAATGTTTTTCCCCTGTTTATCAAACCTTTGTCAATTGTTGGGTTAATGTCCAATTTAAGCTATAAATTTCACAAATGATGCAAAAAGAATACAAATATCATTTTTATTTAAAATACATAAAATGCTAGGTATGAAATTAGCCTTAGACAAAGAATTTGTCCTATATATATTGTGCATATACATATAATGCATATATAATTACACCAATTTAACACTTTTTCAAATAAAGAGGCTACTCAATGCTGTTGTTGTTTGCCTTTACATATCTGTCCCTGTGTCTCTTCCTCTCACTGTCTCTCTCTTCTTCGCTTTCTACCTGCATTTCGTCCCTGCTTGCTTTGCTGACTGAAGAAGTGAAGCTCGTGTAGCATCAGAGGTATCTGTTGTTGGCAGCAGTGAGAGCCACGCTTGTGACATGGTGTTCTTTACCACTATCACTACCAATAGCATGCTGTGTTTCTCTTCAGACAATTAACACTTGTTTTGTGAGAGTCAGCGATGTTAAAATTGTACCTTCAATTGTGTGTTTTTTTTATTGAGAGGTGTGATTTTGCTTCTCAAATTGATGAAACTTGCAATACCATTCAATAATTTGGGGATTTTTAATGTTTTTTGAAAGAATGTGATGCAAAGCTGAATTTTCAGCATCATTACTTCAGTCTTCAGTGTCACATGATCCTTCAGAAATCATTCTAATATGCTGATTTGTTGCTCAAGACACATTTATCAATGTTGAAAACAGTTGTGCTGCTTAATTTTGACATTAATATGACATACATGGATGTTTTCTTACATTTTTGTCTGCTAGTTAACTAATACATAATTTGATGAGGTTGACATGAGACATTGCTGTATTATTTACATGGTTTTGCACAGTTGTTGCACTTAAAAGCTTTTATTTCTCATATGATTGTGTCACCCTGTATAGTGTGTGTGTGTGTGTGTGTGTGTGTGTTTGTTGAAGTGAGAACAGAAGAGCCCTGAGGGTCAGTTGTAGTATGTTGTCAGCTTCATTCCCAGAATCCCTGCAAAACCTTTCTTTCTTTCTTTCTTTCTCTTGCTCTCTGCCTATACCTGCCTATCTCTTTTTCATGCATCTGTTTTGCTTCCTTATGAGATGTATGTGCCTTTTATTTCTCATTAGTTTAATATGACATACATGGATGTTTTCTTACATTTTTGTCTGCTAGTTAACTAATACATAATTTGATGAGGTTGACATGAGACATTGCTGTATTATTTACATGGTTTTGCACAGTTGTTGCACTTAAAAGCTTTTATTTCTCATATGATTGTGTCACCCTGTATAGTGTGTGTGTGTGTGTGTGTGTGTGTGTGTGTTGAAGTGAGAACAGAAGAGCCCTGAGGGGCAGTTGTAGTATGTTGTCCTGACAGCTGACCACCCCTCCCCCTTGGGTGCTGAGGCTAAGTGCTATGTCGCTCTAGCAACCACACAGTGTTTTATGGGTGATCGAGTGAGCACCAAGGAACAGAATCGTCCCTCAAGGAGCATCTGGCATTAAAATCAAGTTTGTCTCAGTAGCATAGGCTGCTTATGTTATGAAGCTCACAAATCTTGTCAAAAACATGGGTTTTATATATATAAAAAAAATACTATATTTAAAGTATTTTTTAGGACTTCATAATAATGCAACAATCACTGTTATTACAAAAAAAAGATTTATTAATTATATTATATATCATAGTAATATTAAGTTATTAAATGATAGTAAAATAGAATCAGGGTGCAAACAATCCTTCCACCTTGTTGGCTGCAGTCTGAGTGATTGATAGCTGTAGATGACTGACAGCTGACCACCCCTCCCCCTTGGGTGCTGAGGCTAAGTGCTATGACAAAACCTTTCTTTCTTTCTTTCTTTCTTTCTTTCTCTCGCTCTCTGCCTATACCTGCCTATCTCTTTTTCATGAATCTGTTTTGCTTCCTTATGAGATGTATGTGCCTTTTATTTCTCATTAGTTTAATCGCTTCCTCTCATTTCTCTGTACTTTCTTTTAATGACATTTTGCACAGAATAACACTCCTAAATGTTTCTGTCCCATCAGGGTGCAAACAATCCTTCCACCTTGTTGGCTGCAGTCTGAGATAAAAAAAATACTATATTTAAAGTATTTTTTAGGACTTCATAATAATGCAACAATCACTGTTATTACAAAAAAAAGATTTATTAATTATATTATATATCATAGTAATATTAAGTTATTAAATGATAGTAAAATAGAATAAATAAATAATTGCCATGATATTTTACACACTAACACACACACACACACACACATACATATATACAGTCATAGCCAAAAGTTTTGACCAAAAAATGAACTTTTCACAAAAAAATTTAATTTCACTGTTTTTTGATCCTGACACAAAATGACCAGCTAACATTAATTGACTAATCATATCAGCAGCACATGTGAAAGAAAGAATGAATTTTGGGAGTGAAATGTGGGCATGTTTTTCTGAATCTCCCATATGTGTCTGAATGCACTAACATGAAAACAGTCTGCATATTTGCTTTCGGTCTGTTTGCACTCTATGAAGTGCTGAGCCGCATTTGTATGTGTTGGAGCATCTGTGTCACCAGAGTGTTGTTATTTAATATATCCCTAGGAATTCGCTCACGTTGATTCAGTGCAGCCAACACCTAGGTCTCCCAGATCACATTGTGTGGTGCTATGTTAAGTTATGATTTTAACAGTTGTTGTAAGTCTGCGCCGTTTGCTGCCAAAGAAAGTAAAAATAGAAACAGTCATGCACCCTGAATGTACATTTCCTTCAGGAGGTAAGGGACCACGGGCCTCCCTGATTGGCTGACGTGTGTCACATGGGCATGGGTTCTCAGGCTAGGATTGGGTCACACATTTTGGAGCAGTTTGATGACAAGTTTTTCTGACTGGGATGGAAAGCCCAGAGGAGATTACTCAGAGATAGAGCCAGAGAGAATGGAAGAGGGAAAAAAGGACAGCGGCGTGGGCGGAGACTGGCCTTATGACAGAACAGCTTTCTGAGAATTCATATTACACACTCCAAGATTTAAGCTGTGCATTTCACATACCTGGGAATTTTGTGACTTTAAAAATAAACTGTTTTGCATTTGTTTTATCACCGTATATACTCAAGATTTTTTTTTAGGATTTAAAAACCTAAATTAGCAAAATAATAATAATAATGATAATAATAATAATAAAATAGAAAATTCTGTGGTTGTTTTTGTTGTTATTGTTTTGTTTTTTGTGTTTTATTTCTCCTCAGAATGACATTTTGGAAAGTAAAGAACCATATTATACAATAATTTATGGTTTTATGAGAATAGCATATAGCCTACATAAAAAGAAGTAGGCCTTGCAAATAAAAAAATGTAAATAATAATAATATCAAATAATAATACTAATAATATAAAAAACATAAAATTCATTTTTAATTTTTCATCTGTTTTGAAACTTGAAACTCAAGCCACTATTCATTATAATTATTAGATATGATAACAAATAAATAATACAAATAAATAAATAAAAGAAAAAACTATGAAATAATAATTGATAGGTGGGTCTGAGATTAAATCATCTAGATAATTACAGTATTTAAGGATGCTAACACTGGATTTCATTCTTCAACACCTTCCCTGAAGACATTTATTATTTTTTTCATCCTTTATTAAACTCGAAAACTCCAGTCCCCATATATTGCAATTATTGCCTAAAATAAAATTATTTATTTAAGTAAAAAATGTAAAAAAAAAAAAAAGAAGAAGAAGAAGAAAAGAAGAAAAATATTTATTTTAAAAATAAAGCAAAATAAAAAGAAAATTTAAAAAATGTAATAATTCTGAGATGGTTCTGAGATTATTAAATCATAGATAATAGACTCAAATTTTTCGACACCTTCCCTCTAGACATTCATTAATATTTTTTCCCATCTTCTGTAACTTGAAAACTCCAATCCACATTCATTCATTCATAAATAAATAAATAAATAAATTCAGAGATGGTTCTGAGATGAAATAGTCTAGATAATAACAGTATTTCTGGATGCTAAGACTGGATTTCCTTCTTCCACACCTTCCCTCAAGACATTCTAGTCCTAGTCTCATTGTGAGTGTCAGGGATGCAGTAAAATGACATCACAGCATTCAAAATCCTACACGTGGCATGGGATGGCAGAATCCGACACGCGACATAACTGGACAACCTAAGCATAACATTGCAGAGGGGCAGCGAGTAATGTTGTCATTGTGCAAACACTGCCAGCTGTGTTCATTCATGCTGCAGACAGACACCACAGGATATCATCACAGCTCATTTCAGATCCACTTCACTAATATGTTTTATTATTGTATTACTATGGCTATAATTGTATTACTCCAAACATTTCATGCACCGGCAATTTTGACACCGGGAAAGTTCTGGGCTTTTGGCTTCTGAAATGTGACACAATCTTTACTGAAGTCATAAGAGTGTGACAAATAACTTTTTCCTCAAGATTAAAACAAAGAATTTAGTTTAAAATGTGTATAAAATGAATATATAAGGGAATGTATATTTATAAAGTGTATAAAAGACATTTAAAATTACTTTTTTACCTTTAAAAAAGTCTTATGGTGTGACAAATTAATTTGAACTAAAAAAAAAAACAAAACAAAACAGAAAACAAAAAATACACATACAACCGAATTAATGATAATTATAAAAGAATATGAAAATTGTTTTTAAACAATATGAGCATGTCACACTGCTTGGTATGTCTACTCAATATTCTTTATCTCATTAATTTTATTGCAGGTTTCACTCGAACAGAAACTGAAAAACCAGTATTCTGTGATCACAGTCGATTCCAAAAGAATCTTAGTTATTTTTAAGAAAGCTATTCCATATGTAGACGTCAATGGTCCAGCTTTTCTCTTTATGGTGCAGTGGCGTCCTCTAGTGGTGAGGTTTAGAAATAGCAGGAGTTTGTGCTTAACAGCGTTTATACGGCCTATCATAGAGAGAGACAGTATCCTCCATTTGCTTATGTCTATCTTCAAATGGATGGAGCATTGAAGCGCACCTCCCATCCAATAAATCGCAATAACCATTGTGCATTGATACTTTAAATATGAAACAAAGTCTCAGATTTCAATTTATGTCCATTGTATTGCAGTATTTAAACAATAAATGTCGTTTTGGCGCTGTTTAATCTGGAGTGACAGACAGAGCCGGCGCCAGCACAGCATTGATAAGGGGGCGATGACATAACACAAAGTAAAAGTAAAACAAAAACAAAACATATGTGGCCCATTCACATGATATTTGTCGGACCGTAAACAACAGACAAGGACGCCACTGCACCATAAAGAGAAAAGCTGGACCATTGACGTCTACATATGGAACAGCTTTCTTTCACGTGAACTGATCATCTCCTCCACATTAATACCAGCTTCAGCACAAAATAAACATGACTAAACATCCGAAGGTTAAAAGAAAGAGTACAACTTTACAATCCCTATACTGTCTCATGTAATCGCTCAATCAGTGTTTCAGCCGCGCAAAGACGTCAACATAACGGTTTGTAAACAATGTCACTTAATGTCACATTTACCTCAGAAAGCATATTTGGTGACCATAAACTCTATAGTCAGCCAGAAAAATAAACTCTAGAGAGGAGCATTTTGCTAAATATATGCACCATATAATAGTCATTATATATATATATTTTTGACCGTTCTTTAATGCTTTATTTATGTTTGAAGAAATCCATCCAAGTTTTTATGACAGCCACTATTTAAATGTGTATATTTAAAAAAAACTAACTGAAGTAATTGTAACTTAATTATTATAAAAACTTCATTAAGTGCAATTTAAGCAGTTGTATAGCTACAGAAGCCTAGAGATAAAGGTGGGCTAGGGCTACCATGTTTCTTACATTATTATTGGGCAGCGAATGCCAGGGCCCTTGTCTATTGGCAGGACGATTATAAAGTGGAAATCTTGACTGATACACCCCCCCTGGGTTGCTATTGAAAAAAATGAAATAAAAAATAGTTTGCTTCCAGCCCTTCTCTTTTCAGATCCTGGATTGCTTGCATCTGTTAAGATTGATAATTTTATTGTTTCAAACTGTTTGAAAATATGGCGTCAAATTAAGAAGGGCTGCAAATGACCTGACACTGCTATTTCTGCCGCAGTATATCGTAACCATGCATTTCCCCCTTCTATCTCTGATACGACATTCAATATCTGGAGGCTGAGTGGTATAGTCACCCTGTAGGATTTATATATTAACAAACGTTTTGCCTCATTTTCTCAGCTAAAAGATACGTTTTCTCTCCCCACAACACACTTCTTTCGACATTTACAGATTAGAAATTATGTACGTCATGCAATACCCAATTTTGAATCTTTGCCGGAGGAAAGAAGGATTTATAGGCTATTGTTGGGCTCACCTGATTCCAAACATTTGGTTTCAGATTTTGTAAATGTATTTTCTCAAGAAGTGAGTTATTCTATCTACACATTTTTTGAAAAATGCTTGGGAAGAAGAACTGGGCATACAGATTGAGGCTGATGTATGGGAGGAGAGTCTCAGCAGGATTCGATCTTGCTCTATTAATTCTAGGCATCAGTTAATTCAGTTTAAGGTGATGCATAGACTGCACTATTCAAAATCTAAATTGCACAGAATTGTTCCTACTATCTCTCCTATTTGTGACCGGTGTAAATCTGCAGAAGGCTCTCTGACCCTTCTCTTTTGGACATGTCCAATAGCCAATATTTTAGTAGGCTGTAAATATGGGGCTATGTTAAAGCTCCCCTTTGAAGCTCTTGTGTTTTTCTCCTTTTCCATCTGTCCAATCTTATTCTGTCTCGCGAGAGTTGGCAACAGTGGTCGGGACAGCTGGTTTGAAAAAATGGCCGCTTCGCGACCCCACCTGACCTGATGCAAGGGACTGTAACCTCAACACCAGACAGAAAGTGAATCATGTTTTATAGCTAGGGTCTCAGAGACCCCAAGCAGAACATAAAGGTTAAACAGCTCACCCAAAATATTTTTTCAGCTACCTACGTCAATTATTAACTATGATCACATGCTTGCGTATTTTATATTATTGATCAATATGTGAATCCGTTGACCAGGCTACACATGACACGAGTTCTGGTCTCATTGGCACAAATTAATTTAGATGAGATTATATCAGATTAGTTGGAACTGCACTGATCACAGATTGATTCCACTCTTGTGCGTCACGGACTTCCAGAACTCTGTATGGACAAAAGCGTATATCCTCTGCTCCGCTTTGATTTGTTAGATATGGTGGAGAAAACAAGTATGAGCAACCAGATGTCGCTAATGCGCACTGTGTTCAAAGCTTCGAGTAATGAAGCTTTTTTCAGCACAATTTGATGAAAGCCTCCAACGGTTCAGAAAGCCTCGGTTTCCCATCACTATTTCTAACACCTTGATTCTCTCAAGTCTGCACTCGATGCATCCTCGATGTCAAGAACCCGTCCGGGAACTTTCATGCGTCCTCTGTACTTGCGTTCTTGAGAATTGGAATTGAACTTCGACGGTTAATGATGATGTAGAGCGAGAACACAAGGACGCAAGATCGCTGAAGAACGCATATTGAGAAACGGCAAAGAACTTTCTATACTCTTTGGAAACGGCTAGATCTGACTAGGCTTGGGTATCGTTTGGGTTTTTTCCGATACAGGTGCCAAATCGATATTTTTAAAACGGTTCCTGTGCCTAAATGGTGCCTGAACCAATACTTAAAAAAAAAAAAATAATTACCCAAATTAGGATGGATTGACCATTATTGAGCGCTATAAACACATGTATGCCAGAGGGCGCCCTCGTGCAGAAATTCCACATGAGTATCACAGAAGGACTCAGGAAATCCCTAATATGGATAAAGGCATTGCTATGGCTGTAACGGAGTAAACAGAAGATATAAACGTTTTGAATGATAAAACAAAGACAATAAACACCCGACTGCGACAATGTATAGTTTATCTGTGTTATTCAAGCCATCTTTGGTATTTTCATCATAATTAAGTATATTTATAATCCATTGCTAATCGACATAGCCTTTTTTACCATATGCTTTTTACAGTATAGAACATATTTTCTGCCTCATTCTGTGACAAGAAGCCACATCAGATCAC
>NW_015633170.1:308623-310234 GCF_001515625.1 Sinocyclocheilus rhinocerous
TAGACTTTAGTCTTTGCAACTTTACAGATCTTCTTTATGCACCAAGAGCTTGTAACACTCCAAAGAGAAAGGAAAACTTGAAATCGCATCATATGACCCCTTTAAATATAGATTTCCTCTCTCTTCGCAACCCATCCTAGTCTTTTTGCACTGTAATTTCTCCAAATTCCACAAGATAGCAACAAAATTCTTCAACATTGAGTTTATTTCTTTTTAAACATGAATCAGTTTTTTATTTTTAGTTTTCTTTTTTTAAATTTAGTTAAAGTTTCAGTAGTATTGATGTGTATTTGTCATTCTATGTCTATGCTCTGCATATAAGAAATGACACATTACCAGTGATGATAACGTATATTTTGCATCCTTTTAGCTTCCAGCAACTTAAACAGATATAAATAATTTAACCATTAGAAAACAAAATTTAACTGTGTTCACATTTCTTATATACACTTCATTTCAAATTCTTCACTGTTTGTAATTGTTAAAAAAATGTAATGAAATAAAATAGAAACATTGGATTATGAATACTGTTTCATAATGCAGAATGAAAAATAATAATCAAATCTTTCAATAAACCACATGAACACATTGTTTAGAAGTAAAATAAAAATATAAAATAAAACCAATCTGCATGTATCTTTTTTAGTCCTATAAGAGGATGTACCATAGTCTTCTATTGTTTTTGTATAAAATTAATTATATTTACTAAAAAAAAAAACTACCCCATTCCCTAAAAGAAAGCTTTTTGTATTTTTTGAAATATAAAGAAAAAAATTAAATTTATTGCCATAATATTTTAAATTGTTTTCCAGTAGAGGAATGTGCCCCCAAAGGGAGGTTTTGTCAGATTTGACTAGCTTCTGGGTGCAGTTTTATCCCTAAAGTAAACCCACACGCACGTCCTCTACTGTCTCAAAGGACTGACCGAAGCACATCTTTAAACTGCTAATGAGTTTAGATCCAGCAGCCAAAGGTCATAATGAGTGATTCCTCCTCTTTACTCTCTGTCTCTGTCTGTCTCAGTCTCTCTCTCTTCTTGGCACACACCCACGTTCTCTGCCAGCCAATGCACACTGCCTCTCGATCTGTGCTGCACAGTGCACACTATAAACTCTGTGTATGTGTGCCCGCATAAAGCAGCCTCCCTCTCCTCTCCTTCTCCTCTTCTGTCTCTCGCACACACGCAACCAGTGCTCTCCTCAACCTCATTCTCTCCTTTCATTCTGTGGTGCTATTAGGCTGAAGCTATGGAGGACTACCACAAACCAGACCAGCAGACCGTGCAGGCGCTGAGGAACATTGCCAACCGCCTCCGAATCAACTCTATCAAAGCCACCACTGCAGTGGGCAACGGGTAAGAGGTGGTACACTTTCTACAAATACCTGCTGCTTGGTGTGATAGATAGATAGATTGTTGATAGATAATATAGATAGATAGATAGATAGGCAGATAGATAGATAGATTGTTGATAGATAATAAATAGATAGATAGATAGATAGATAGATAGATAGCTATGCTCATGCCACTGTCGTGCGAGCAAACACTCTCTTGCATGCACATCCTTATGCAAGGCATAATCTTTGTCCTCAAAACCTTAGCAAACAGATGGT
>NW_015633170.1:310726-324492 GCF_001515625.1 Sinocyclocheilus rhinocerous
CTGTGCTGCACAGTGCACACTATAAACTCTGTGTATGTGTGCCCGCATAAAGCAGCCTCCCTCTCCTCTCCTTCTCCTCCTCTGTCTCTCGCACACACGCAACCAGTGCTCTCCTCAACCTCATTCTCTCCTTTCATTCTGTGGTGCTATTAGGCTGAAGCTATGGAGGACTACCACAAACCAGACCAGCAGACCGTGCAGGCGCTGAGGAACATTGCCAACCGCCTCCGAATCAACTCTATCAAAGCCACCACTGCAGTGGGCAACGGGTAAGAGGTGGTACACTTTCTACAAATACCTGCTGCTTGGTGTGATAGATAGATAGATTGTTGATAGATAATATAGATAGATAGATAGATAGGCAGATAGATAGATAGATTGTTGATAGATAATAAATAGATAGATAGATAGATAGATAGATAGATAGCTATGCTCATGCCACTGTCGTGCGAGCAAACACTCTCTTGCATGCACACCCTTATGCAAGGCATAATCTTTGTCCTCAAAACCTTAGCAAACAGATGGTGAAGTGATGCAGCTAAAAGGACAAAAGAGATTTTTTTTGTGGATTTTTTCATTTATTTTTAAAATAATTTTGTATATTTTAAAACATTTAAAAAAAAAACGTTTTTTTTTAATGAGAAACAGATTGCAATTTAGTTTGCCTCATTTTCTTTATCTGTATTTTTTAGTTATAACATCAACATCTGCTTTTTCAGTCTTCAGAGGAGAAAAAATATGAAGAATCATAATTTGTAATTATATATAAAAAAACTAATGTGTGTTTTGAAACAAAAGGAAACCTATGCTTAATATAATAAAAAAAACTTTTTTGTAATGTTTTGTAAAGTAATTATTGGAAAAATCAATATCTGTGGCATTGTGGTTGATCTGTAGATTTTATGTAATAAAAATATATAGATAAAGAATAATAATAGCATTATAATAATAAGGAATAATAAGGAAATCTAAAAATATATATAATATAATACTGGATGTATTGTAGATAGTAGTATGTATGTGTATGTATGTGTCTGTGTATCTAGATTTTAAAGTTTTATATACTAATATAATAATAGGGGGAATAGTGGGAACTAATTAAGTTTATGAGGTGTGTGCATGAAGATGATTGTTGTTTCATAATCATTGTTTAATACACATAACTGCATGTTCTTTCCTCTAGGCAATGTGTGTTTTCTAATGGTACTGCTGAGCTGTTATGTAAACTGCCGCATGAATCCAAATGGCGCAGTTATTCATATCTGATATCTGAAGATGATTGAGCATAACGTTAAATTGCATCGAAACGCACTGATTTGTTAGTGGCGGTCTGATAGTGAGTCGGTCTCACAGCATGTGGTTTTTAGTGCTGTCTGTGACCTAATCTGGAAACAGGTGGATGTTAGTGGGTGGTATGTTTGCTCAAATCTTAGATTATGCCACAAGTGAGGTGGCGGTGGGGCATCCTGGATTAAACAACACCTTTGGATACACAGTCACTAATTGTCTTACTCTGTCCTGACAAGCTCAATTATTTGTCTTTTATGTGTGTGATAATTCTTTTAGTTAATGTTGCATCATAAACTGTAGTGAAAATGAAGGGTTAAATATGAAACTACCTTCTCTTTACCTATCCTTCAGACTCTTCACACTTTTTTTTTTATTTGGCAGGCATCCAACATCATGTTGCAGTGTGGCAGAGATCATGTCTGTGCTTTTCTTCCATACTATGAAGTACAGGCCAGATGACCACAAGAACCCCAACAATGACCGCTTCATCCTGTCCAAGGTGAGGTTACTAGAGACTCAGCTAACTGGGATTATTCAAGTGTCAGCTTTAATATTTCAAGTGTAAATCAAGATGGCGCTAAGTCAGGAGAATGGCATTATTTGGTGCCAGTACCATGGTACAGTGATGGTTATACTTTGAAATATACAGTGATACCGAATCTATACACCAATGTTTACTATGACTAATACCATGGTATTGTAAATGCTGAAAAAAAAAACATGATTTAAAAAAAAACATGCCATTAACATGGTATCATATCCAAAAATCATTAATACCCAAAATTAAACTAATAAATATGAAACAAAATGTACTTTGAGTTCCATGAAAAATACATAGTCCACAGTCCAAAATATAATATGAAATAAAAAATTATAAAAAAATATATATATACTGAATAAAAATATTATATAATATAATAATACAATACAGGGCTGTATAGTTGCATAATTTTAGTAATATAAAATAAATAAAATATAATAAAAATAATAATAATAATAAAATATAATATAATAATAGAGGGCTATGTGAAATATGTTTGTTAGTTGTTAAACTAAACTTTTCTTATTTTAAGTAATCATTGGATAATTACATAATGGTGGTAATAGAAAAATAAATAATATATAAATAATATAAAATAGAAATGTATTTCATAAAAATAATAATAAATATGCAGGGCTATGCAAAATATGTTTATCAGCTGTTAAACCATTTTTTTTCTTTCATAAACTGTAGTGAAAACGAAGGGTTAAATATGAAACTACCTTCTCTTTACCTATCCTTCAGACTCTTCACACTTTTTTTTTTATTTGGCAGGCATCCAACATCATGTTGCAGTGTGGCAGAGATCATGTCTGTGCTTTTCTTCCATACTATGAAGTACAGGCCAGATGACCACAAGAACCCCAACAATGACCGCTTCATCCTGTCCAAGGTGAGGTTACTAGAGACTCAGCTAACTGGGATTATTCAAGTGTCAGCTTTAATATTTCAAGTGTAAATCAAGATGGCGCTAAGTCAGGAGAATGGCATTATTTGGTGCCAGTACCATGGTACAGTGATGGTTATACTTTGAAATATACAGTGATACCGAATCTATACACCAATGTTTACTATGACTAATACCATGGTATTGTAAATGCTGAAAAAAAAAACATGATTTAAAAAAAAACATGCCATTAACATGGTATCATATCCAAAAATCATTAATACCCAAAATTAAACTAATAAATATGAAACAAAATGTACTTTGAGTTCCATGAAAAATACATAGTCCACAGTCCAAAATATAATATGAAATAAAAAATTATAAAAAAATATATATATACTGAATAAAAATATTATATAATATAATAATACAATACAGGGCTGTATAGTTGCATAATTTTAGTAATATAAAATAAATAAAATATAATAAAAATAATAATAATAATAAAATATAATATAATAATAGAGGGCTATGTGAAATATGTTTGTTAGTTGTTAAACTAAACTTTTCTTATTTTAAGTAATCATTGGATAATTACATAATGGTGGTAATAGAAAAATAAATAATATATAAATAATATAAAATAGAAATGTATTTCATAAAAATAATAATAAATATGCAGGGCTATGCAAAATATGTTTATCAGCTGTTAAACCATTTTTTTTCTTTCTTATTTTAAGTAACTGTTGCATAATTGCATAATGGTGGTAATAGAAAAATAAATAATAATAATAATAATAATAATAATAATAAATATGCAGGGCTATGCAAAATGTTTATCAGCTGTTTAACTTTTTTTTCTTATTTTAAGTAACTGTTGGATAATTGCATAATGGCAGTAATAGAAAAATAAATAAAATATAATAATAATAATAATAATAATAAACATACAGGGCTATGCAAAATATGTTTATCAGCTGTTAAACAGTTCTTTTTCTTATTTTAAGTAATTGTTGGGTAATTGCATAATAGTGGTAATATAAAACAAAGTATATGTTAAAATGAATAATAATAATCCCCTCAAAAAGAATATAATAATACAGTGCTATGCAAAATATGCTCATTAAATGTTAAAGGTGACATATCATGAAAATCTGACTTTTCCAGGTTTTAAGTGCTATAATCAGGTCCCCGGTGCATCTACCAACCAAGGAAATGTGAAAAAGATTAATCAAAAGATTAACCCAGTAACTTTGTTTTGTAAGCCTTTTTCTGCAAGCGTCTGAGAAAACGAGCGCGTCTGATTTCGCTCCCTTGGTGACGTGGCAAAGGGATCTCATTATAATATTACGCCCCTTAATCTGTAAACTTCCACCCACGGCGCTGTCATTGTGTTTTCGCAAGCGACAACAGTGTACCAGTTCTAACGCCATGGCGAAAGTTTGAGCAAAGCATGCTAACTGTTCTGTCTTTGGCTGCACAGACGAGCACAGAACACTATTTAGAGTCCCAGCCTCAGATTAGACAAGAGAGCAGTGGATTTATTGATTTATTTAATGTATATAGCTGCTGCTACACAGATCTAAAATAAACATGCGATTTATTTCCCAGCTGTATACCTTCACAGACATAACTGACTGTTTTTGTAACTCATGTGTGTTTTTAACGTAAACTTGTGTGTGTGAATGAGAACTTCGTTTAATACTCACATGCTGTGACAGCCGTTTTCTGTCCGTGTGCTTCGGATGTGTTCGCTCAGAAAACCGTATATCAGAAGTTTAAACTCATATGGTTTAAAACGCATGATTTCAGCATGATAAACATGATAATCAGAACCAAAACAGATGTTTTTTAGCAGGTAGGAGCTGTAATGACTCGGCTCTATTCTGGAAAAGAGGGCGGGGAACAGCAGTTCATTTGCATTTAAAGAGCCAGGCCCGAAAAACAGCGCGTTTCTACTTCCACTCAAAATATGCATTTTAAAAATGATATAATAAATGATCTGTGGGGTATTTTGAGCTGAAACTTTACAGACACATTCTGGGGACACCAGAGACTTATATTACATATTGTAAAAAGGGGCATAATATGTCTCCTTTAAAGTGTTAAAAAGCTGTTAAGTAATTTTTGGATAGTTGCGTAACGGTGGCATTGTGGTTTACCCATAGAGTTTGTGTTTGGTGTTCCCAGGGTCATGCGGCCCCTGTCCTCTACTCTGTGTGGGTGGAGATCGGCTTCCTGAAAGAGTCTGAGCTCATGAGCATGTGTCAGGTTGACTCCACGCTGGAGGGACACCCCACACCTGTGAGTAACACTGCTCCAAAATCAGCAGCTCTTCTTTAACACATTCAGTCACAGTGATATGAAAGTGACCTGCTCTCAGATCAGAATATATTTAGCAGCACCGTGAGAAATCTTGCAGTTTATTGGGTCAGAAATAATTGTTTGGGTTAAACTGACTGCAAATGCATGAGCCCGTTAACCAATGACAGCCGTTATTTTATGTAACATCCACGTGAGTGTGTGTGTGTGCGTGTGTGTTTGACAGAAGCAGCAGTTTGTGGATGTGGCCACAGGCTCTCTGGGACAGGGGCTGGGCGTAGCCTGTGGAATGGCCTATACGGCTAAATACTTTGACAAATCCAGGTAAGAATGCCACCCATAAACCCATACATTCACGACAGAAGGGTAAATAGTAACTCAAACAGCTGTATTGGTTGTGCTTTGTTGTTGCACAAATAAAAAAAAAATACCCTAGTTCTCAGATGCTTAAAATGTGGATATGTATCTAAAAAATGTATCTATAAAGTTAAATTTTAAATGTGAAATGTGGGTTTTTTCATTGTTTTTATCAGTCTTGCTTTTACCCGAGTGCTCACTATAATCTAATGTTTGTATGTCCGTGCTGCGGATTTTAAGGGTGTGGAGATTTCCCGTCAAGCTGTGCTTTTGCGATTCTTCTGCTCTAATAATCAAAGCCCCAGCGGCCATCACCCGGTTATTTTTATATCTTGGATAGAATTCAATTTAGGCATAAGCGCACAAATTATTCCCAAATTGAAGCCTAATTTTTGGGCGATCCTTTCAAAATGTGACTAACTCTCTATTTATAATGCATTGTAAAAGCCCACAAAAATACGTAATCTGTGCAAGTGCTGCTGTGCAGAGAAAGAGGAATCATACCTGCTGTGTTGTGTAAGATCACTTTTTCTCAAATCCTAGGTGATTTCTAATCAATTGAATCTGTCTCTTCTCATTCGTGAAAGACAGTGGATCTGGTGTGACAGGAAAGTGTCAGGTGGTATTAAGGAGGGCGGCAGTGATGAGATTTTACACATCAGCTAGCAAGCTGAAAAAAAAAACATGTAGAGATAAAATAAACAAAATAAAAAGATATTTACTAGTGTTCAAAAGTTTGGGATTGCTTTGATTTTGTAATGTTTTTGAAAGAAGTCTCTTATGCTTGCCAAATCTGCATTTATTTGTTCAAAAGTATACTAAAAATAGTAACGTTGTGAATTATTGCTACAATTTAAAATAACTGTTTTCTATTTTCATATATTATATATTATAAAATGTAATTTATTCCTATGATGTAAAACTGACTTTTCAGCATCATTACTTTAGTACTTTAGTACAGTGTCACATGATCCTTCAGAAATCATTCTAATATGCTGATTTGATGCTCAAGAAACATCTATTATTATTATCAATGTTAAAAATAGTTGTGCTGCTACTTTATATTTTTGTGTAAATTAAAACTTTTTTTCAGGATTCTTTGATGAATAGAAAGTTCAAAAGAGCAATATTTATTTGTAATATAAATCTTTTTTAATATTATTAAAGTCTTTACACTTTGGTTCATTTAATGCATCATTGTTGTATGTTAACAATAAAAAATAAATTACTTTAAAAATAAAATTACTGACCCCTTAACTTTTAAATGGTAGTTGATAAGCAAAAATGAATGAATGAATGAATGAATGAATGAAACTAAAGAAGAAACAAAAAATTTAAGAAAAATAAATATTTTGCTTAATTTTTGAGAAAATTATTTGGCTTTGAAATTTTTTATATTATGTAAAAACACATTTTTCAAATATAATTATTAAAGGAATAGTTCACCCAAAAATGTCATCATTTACTCACCATCGTGTCGTTCCAAACTTGTATACGTTTTTTTTCTCATGTTGAACACAAGATATTTTGAAGAACCAGTTGTTGGTCCCCATTGACTTCCATAGTAGAGAAAGAAATACAATAGACATCAATGGAAAACATCACTGTTTGATTACCAACATTCTTCAAAATACCTTCTTTTATGTTCAACATAAGAAATAAACTCATACAGGTTTGGAACGACATGAGGGTGAACGACATTTTTGGGTGAACTATCCCTTTAAGTTGAAAACTTTTAGGTAGAGGTTGGAGACCAAAATAATGACATATACATGAATCAAGTAGTCCAGAAAGTAAAAGAAACAAACCCACCAAGAAAAGAATAAATAGTGCCCCAGCACTCAGAACACCTTAGCAACCACCCATATCGTCCTAGCAATCGCATAAAAATGTGCTAAAATACACTCTGAACAGCTTAGCTATACAGCTTGGCAAACACCAACTACACTCCTCCATCATGACGACAAATTTGCACATGCAAGCACCATTGTCTTTAGACAATGCAAAAATGTCTTTTCACTCTTCTGCAGTTACCGTGTGTACTGCCTGCTGGGGGATGGAGAGATGTCTGAGGGGGCCGTGTGGGAGGCCATGGCCTTCGCTTCCTACTACCAGCTGGATAATCTGCTGGCCATACTGGACATCAACCGGCTGGGCCAGAGTGATCCAGCACCACTGCAGCACCATGTGGAGAAGTACCAGAGACGCTGTGAGGCTTTTGGGTGGGTTGGATGGAGGTGGATAAAGGCATGGGCTGGGAACGTCAAACCCCAGAACCCCATGAAGTGTCACCACGAGACACTTGACCTCAAATTGCTCCAGGAGGGCTGGGATAAAAATATCTGTAAATGACATATGGGTGAATTTCTAAAACATGTCATATTTCAGAATTCCATAAGCAAAATGATGTCAAAAGTAAAACAGCTGCGAGCATTAAAGTAACAAGAATTTAGGGTAAAAAGGTTCCTAATGAGATGAAAATAATGTCACAATTTAATATTATTAATGGTTGGAAATAATCTAAATGATCTTAACATAGGCTTTATTGTATTTAAATTAGCTAGCTTATTTATTTATTTATTTATTTAGGAATAAAGAAAAATAATTCCTTGATATGTTTTCTTGGGATTTACTCGGATAACCTAAAAAGTATTAATGCTTATTTAATAGTCTATTTTAGAATACATTTTTTTTTTTTGCTCATTTTAATGTCTTTTTCCTAAGAAATGCCAGTGTTATTTTAGTATTATTTATACACTGTTATAGTACTTATTGAATTCACTTTTATTTTTGCTCTTTGATTTACATTTTAGTCATGTTTTGTTTTGCGTTTTTGTCAATTTTATTAGTTTTTGTATTTTAAAACACATTTTATAGCTTGAATGTATTCTTTTTATTTCAGTTTTAATTGTAGTAATTGTAGTACTTCAACTTTATTTCAAAAACAAAATAAATACTGTAAAGATTTTTGAAGTTTGTTTTTCCATCTATTATTTTATTTTATTTTAGCTTTATTTCAATTACCAAAAACGTTGTTTAGAATATATTCTAAAGTTTTATTTATTCCTGTAATGCAAAACTGAATTTTCAGCATCAGTACTCCAGTCTTCAGTGTCACATGATCCTTCAGAAATCATTCTAATATGCTGATTTGATTCTGATTTAGTTTTAGTTAACAGTAACAACTCTGGGATCTGCATGTTTATATGTGTATTTATTTGTGTTTGTGTGTGTGCAGTGAAAAGCCATCAGTCAATTTGTTATTTGTTGGGTTTTTTTAGGTGGCATGCTATCATTGTGGATGGCCACAGTGTGGAAGAGCTGTGTAAAGCCATGAGCCAGCCACGCCACCAACCCACTGCCATCATCGCCAAAACCATCAAGGGCAAAGGCATTCCTGGTATATTTCTTCCCATTATTTTTAAATCTATAAATACTGATATAGCTCAATATATTCTGATCAAAAAAACTCTGTTATGCTCAGTGGCAGAAGATAAGATGGGATGGCATGGCAAGGTGCTGTCGAAGGACATGGCAGAGAGCGTTATGCGAGACATCCAGAGCCGCATCCTCAACAGTAACAAGCGCATGTACCCGGCTTCACCCATTGAAGACGCTCCACCTGTGAGTCTGCGCAATGTCCGCATGCCCAGTGCTCCCAACTACAAACCTGGAGAGAAGGTGAGAGTTCAAGTCAAAGAATGGATGGATGATATATTGCTTTAATATCATGGTCTAGCTCTTTACACTATGTTCTTTATCAACAGATTGCCACCTGCAAGGCGTACGGGATGGCCGTGGCCAAACTGGGACGTTACAATGAGCGAGTGGTGGCTATGGATGTCGACACCAAAAATTTCACCTGCTCTGAAATCTTTAAAAATGAGCATCCCAACCGCTTTATTGAGTGCTACAGCGCAGAGCAGAACATGGTAGGAAACTATGAAGTACCATCATGATGATATTTTAAAGAACCAAAAATGGCAAGTACTTCCTTTTAGTAAATAAAAAAAAAAATTATATACAGTATTATATATTTTATATATTTTTATATTATATATTTTCCATATTGATTTTTCAATATTAAAAGGGATAGTCCACAAGTCAAAATCTGCAGTGGGTTAACAACAGTTTTAAAAAGTGATTTTTTAAAAATATTATTTACAACAGAATCTGCATTTTCATAGATTTAAATAAAATATTTTTGTTATAAGAAACAAAAACAATTCTGTGCATCAAAACCACTCCTTTTCTTGTAAAAAAAAAAATAACTTGATTTTTAAAAGTCAACAAAAGCCAAGCATGTCTCTGAGTAACCACAAAATAAACTTATCAAATCAAACGTTGTTCACCCCTCACGCACGTTACGAACTGTCGGTTGGAATATTAGAACTAAAAACATCAACATGACATAATCATGGGCATCAGTCACTTCACTGAATTCTTGTTGGCTAAGAAATAAATAATTATTATCTTAGTTTATCAGTTTTCAAATCCTTATTTAAATATCATGACACCGACGTCTGTCAAACAATAACATGCACAATACATGGACGTATTTACGAGAAGCAGAGGTCTAGATGGTACACACATTTCCTAGAAAACCCACAATGCTGGATGTTTTGAGTACGTCACCGCTTTCAAAGAAGGAGAAAATGGCAGCCTGGGCCGCTTTTACATGCTGCCTGTCAAGAGACAATAATGTACCTAATACATAACACACATTAGTATAAATTTGTTCTTCACTTGCTGAAATTGACAGGTATTTTTTTTACTTCTCTCAACTTCTCTGTTGTTTTAAAGATTAAGGCCATTATCAAAGTTTAAAAAAAAAAAACTAAATCTTCAAATAAATATCATTATTTATTCATGTTTTGTTACATTTAACTGTTACACAAACCCATTTGGTAACCAACATTATTCAAAACCTCATCTTTTATTCTCCACAGAATGACTGAAATTTCATTTTTGGGTGGACTATTCTTTTTATAGTTACATTTTAGCACTCTTGACAGTTTTGAGAATCAAATCAAAGGTCTGCTCATTTGGGAGACTAGCTTAGTGATCGAAACATCCTTAAATGCTCCCTAGATTGTTCTGATAAAGTATAGCTCTGGGATTGGCCATGTAAAACGCCCTTCAAAGCACCAAAATGCTGATTTGTTGAATAATACATGGCGCTCTATCCATAATGCAGCAGTGAAGATGTGACCCACTTATGCTCCATTTTGCACCACGCCCTGCTGCTGTGCCTTTCTCCGAGAAGCCATGCAGAAAACCCGCGCCGCCTCCTTTTCATCTCATAAGCACATTCTTTATGATCTGTATAACTGCTGTAAGCCCAAATATTTCTGCTTTGTCTCTACATAGTCATTGTTCACTTGGTACATGTGGTAGGTAGAATGTAGGTCACTCATTTGTCACTTTGTGCTTTGGGAAGCGATCGTGATGGACGCGCGGAAAATCTGAGTACTAATTAAAGTGTCAGAGTTCAGATCTGTTCCAAACTTTGCAGTTTACCAATCAGAGGCAAAGTAGAGGACATGTACTAATAGATCTACATACTAATTAAAAAGCCATATGCACTATAGTCTGACAAAAAAGAAATTAGCTATATGACTTTATTTTATATATATATTTTATTATAAATATATATTTATAAATATTATATATATATATATATATACAGTGGGTACGGAAAGTATTCAGACCCCCGTTAAGACTTACTGTTGCTGAGGCTTGGTTATATTCTAGATTATGCCTTGCATGGAGAGGATTTCAGACCGGAAACAGGAAATGATATCGAGTGTGTAGAGCTGCACACTCGTAATTCCTCTCATATGAAGGATAAAATGAAGTTCCATGTTTAGCAGATTCCATGTGTTTCTTCCCTAGTATATTACAACCTACTAAAGATGTATGAGCTATTATACTATTCATGTCCGAATGATCTAACTATATATTACCTTAATATGATCTACCTACAGTATATATTAAGTCGTGTCTTTTGGCTTGCTTATGTGTATCATTTAGTTTTCAAAGAATACTAATTGCTTTCTTGGTGGTTGCTAGGAGTGTTTCTTGGTTGCTCTTGTTAAAAAAGCCAAAACCTTTGGCTTTCTCAAGTTTTTTGCCTACTGTCATCCAACACAAGAAAACCATAAGTCTGAACAGTAAGAAAAGTATGTATTTAACAGGAATGTTGTGGGATCAGGATAAAAAAAACAAAACAATTGACAATATCCATCGTTCGTAGGTCAGCGTTGCCACAGGCTGTGCCGCACGTGAGCTAAACATCGTGTTCGCCAGTGGCCTGGCCACCTTCTTTACCCGCGCATATGACCAGCTCCGCATGGCCGCCATCTCAGACAGCAACATAAACCTCTGCGGGTCCCACTGCGGCCTGTCTGACGGTAAGAAGTGCTTCCCTTTTTAAAGCCGCAAACTAAGCCCCACCTATTTTCTAACAGACAGGTGCACTCTCCAATTAAATCTCTTCTTTTTAAGCCACGCCCATTTCCAGCACCTCCCATTCTCCTCTTTCACATGTTGCAGCTGTGACTCTAACGATGATGTTTTTGAATAGATTTGTGAGCGATTCACCCCTTGGTTTTCCTGAAGCTATCTTTCTAATGTGTGTTTTGTTCTCCTGGTCGTCTGGCGGTGGTGCGACTCTTAGCACAACCCCTTCTCCCTCTCTCCCTCCCCCTGTGTATCTCGGAGGCTGGTGACCCGGCATCCCCTCCGTTAGCACAGGTACACTGCATGCCAGTCCGACTGTCTGTACACCTGCCTGACTGCCAGCCTGTCTGCTCAACTGTCGCATGCGTGTGCATCTGCCTCGCATATCTAATATACAAATTCTGTTCGGTCTAAATAATAGTATATGAGTATGTGGCTGGTGTGTGTGTGTTTCAGGAGAGGACGGACCGGCCCACATGGGGCTGGAGGACATGGCTATTTTTAGAGCCATCCCCACTGCCACCATTTTCTACCCCAGTGATGCCGTGTCTACTGAAAAGGCTGTGGAGCTTGCAGCCAACACAAAGGTTGGCATGATATATCTACTATTATCAGTGGTTGAACAGTAGAGATTAGTTCAAACCTATGGGAATATAAAATTGTATCAAAATATTTTAACACATCTATTGGACGTTATATTTATAAGGGGGTTGATATATTCATATGCTTTCAGATATTGCAGATTTCTTAATGGCCTTCTATATTTTGGGTTTTACATTTTTTTCTTTTGGTATCTTCATTTTTAAGACTCTATCTTGTCCCATTACAGCAATATTGGAATCTAAAAATG
Organism: Sinocyclocheilus rhinocerous; assembly: GCF_001515625.1. Taxonomy (NCBI): domain Eukaryota; kingdom Metazoa; phylum Chordata; class Actinopteri; order Cypriniformes; family Cyprinidae; genus Sinocyclocheilus; species Sinocyclocheilus rhinocerous. The sequence goes on from NW_015633170.1 coordinate 323,435, forward strand.
GCTTCATGAGTAAACTGTTAAATTGTACACCTTTTCAGTGGTCAAAAACCAAATGTGGGTTACTTTGCATTTAGCGGATACTTATTGTATTTGAAGAGAAATGTCTGAAGAACAAATAATGTTGAAACTAGAAATGTATCTCGTTTCCCTCTATCAAAACATTTGCATAGCTCATACCTGTCTCAGTGCCATATATATTATTTTTCCAAAGTTTGCATGCTCACTAAATATTAAAGATATCTCAATATGATTTTACATCTGGTTCTTAACAAACTTTTCTTTTGGAATCATCATTTTCAAGGCCCTATATGGTTCAATCCCAGAGACATGGGGATCTCAATACAGCTTCATGTCCAAATTGTTGGAAATTACCCATTTTTCAGATTCTATTTTTGAATCCGTTTCAGGAATATTTGGAAGAAGCGATTTTGTTCATTTTAACAGCTTCTGAAGCTGCCAAGAGTTCAATTATGCAGTATTGTTACTACATGTTTGAAATGTTCTTCAGACATTTTTCTTTTGAAGAAAAAAGAATCAGCTGTATGCAATGTGACTAACATTTGGTTTTTGAACACTGAAAATGTGAACAATTTAACAATTTACTCCTGGAGCCATATTGAGAGGATTATACAATGCATCCGAAAAGTATTCACAGCGCTTCACTTTTTCCACATTTTGTTATGTTACAGCCTTATTCCAAAATTAATTAAATTCATTATTTTCCTCAAAATTCTACAAACAGTACCCCATAATGACAACGTGAAAGAAGTTTGTTTGAAATCTTTGCAAATTTATTAAAAACAAAAAATGAAAAAAAAATCAAATGTACATAAGTATTCACAGCCTTTGCCATGACACTCAGGTGCATCCTGTTTCCACTGATCATCCTTGAGACATTTCTACAACTTGATTGGAGTCCACCTGTGGTAAATTCAGTTGATTGGACATGATTTGGAAAGGCACACACCTGTCTATATAAGGTCCCACAATTAACAGCGCATGTCAGAGCACAAACCAAGCCATGAAGTCCAAGGAATTGTCTGTAGACCTCCGAGACA
>NW_015633170.1:324572-325511 GCF_001515625.1 Sinocyclocheilus rhinocerous
GGAGAAATCTACAGAAGGACAAACATCGCTGCAACACTCCACCAATCCAGTTTTTATGGCGGTGTGGCCAAACTCAATCCTCTCCTCAGTGAAGACGCATGAAGACACACTTGGAATTTGCACAAAAAAAAAGCACCTAAAAAAACCCTCAGACTCTGAGAAACAAGATTCTCTGGTCTGATGAACCTCAATTCTAAGCATCATGTTTGAAGGAAACCAGCTCTGCTCATCACCTGCAGAGCCCTAAGCATACAGCAAGAGTGGCTTATAGACAACTCCGTGAATGTCCTTGAGTGGCCCAGCCCCATCCTGGGCTTGAACCCAATTAAATATTTCTGGAGAAACCTGAAATTGTGCATCTGCCCCCATCCAACCTGACCGAGCTTGAGAGGTGAAGAGGCGAGCAGAAGAACAGCAGATAATTGCCAAATGATGATGATCAAAGCTTGTCGCATCATACCCAAAAAGACTTGAGGCTGTAATTGGTGCCAAAGGTGCTTCAACAAAGTATTGAGGAAAGGCTGTGAATACTTATGTACCTGATTTTTTTTTTTTAAATTTATTTATTTATTTTTAATAAATTTGCAATGATTTCAAAAACTTCTTTCATGTTGTCATTATGGGGTATTGTTTGTAGAATTTTGAGAATAATGAATTTAATTCATTTTGGTATACGGCTGTAACATAACAAAATGTGGAAAAAGTGAAGCACTGTGAATACTTTCCAGATGCACTGTATCTCTGGACATGAACCATATAGAGCCATAAAAATTAAGATGCCAAAAAAAAAAGTTAAAAACCCAAAATCTAAAAGACTGGAGAAAAAGTGTTTTTTTTTTTTTTTTTTTTTTTTTTTTTAAAGTGAAACTTTCATAGATTCTAGATCCATTACATGTAAAGTAAAACATTTCAAAAGTTTTTTTGTTTTAATTTTGATGA
>NW_015633170.1:325531-343173 GCF_001515625.1 Sinocyclocheilus rhinocerous
TTTTTTTTTTTTTTTTTTTTTTTTGAATGGTCACAATTGGCATAAAAGGCAACAAAGATTGCTAAAGTCAACAGATTTTTCTAACAAACTTACTAATATCTGTGTGAAAATAACATAATGATGCCCCCCCCCCCACCATTCTGTAATTTGGCTCTGAATGTCAGCTGAAAATTGTCATTTTGACCCCCCTCTACAAAATAGTGGATTACTCTGTAAATATACATTCATGACATTAAATATTTTGGCTTTCATCGCTATACAAGTTTATATTTCTTCAGAAAAAATATTGAAAACTAAAAAATTTTAGCCAGGGAAGTTTCTGAAATTTGGTTGATTTGACACGGAGTGACCCAGTTTAATTAAGAATTCTTTTAAAATTCCAATTCAATGTATGAATTTTAATGAATTGAGGTAGCAAACAGGATTCAGAATTGCAATTTAAGAAGGTACAATTGAAATTCAAAGAAATGTATATCACTTTGTAACTATAAATGCGAAGTTGGTCAAGACCAACTTAGCATTTATAGTTACAAACTACTAACTAATTATAGTTACAAACTATCTACTGTTCTTCCTCTCTGAAGAAATCTTGCCATGCTTTGTGTAGACTGTTGTTCTTAAAATACCAAAAAATATGCTTTTAAGGTTACAGATGCTCCTGCTAAACAGGCTTCCATGATTTGTCCTGTTTGGACTTTAAGTCTGGACTTTCAGTCTTTTATCACCTATTTCACCAAGTGCTTAACCTGAACACAACTTAATTACACCAATATTAAACCTAGAGAATACAGACAATGGAAAGATAAATAAAAATAATCACAACATTTGGTTTTTCACGGTAGCCTACACAAAAGATATTAAGCCCATAATAACAGGCGTTCACATTATTTTGTAGATATGTCATTTCCAGTGTTGGGAGTAACGCATTACAAAAGTAATAATATTACAGTAGTATATTACTTTTTGCTGTAACACAGTAATATAACGCATTACTAATCAAATTTGGGTAATATTATTACTCGTTACAATCTCAGTAACGCAAGTTACAACAACATATTTTAACTCAAAATTAAGTGGTGAATTTACCAACACCGCAAAACAGCACCAGAGAAAAAAATCCCGCGGGTAAAATAGTTTGTCTATTTCCTGTTGCTGGAATTAGATGGTTGAGATGACTGCAGAGACGGATTCTACATTTGTGAGATGGACACACTCCTGTTATTTTCAGTTCATCGGAGAAAAGGATAAGAATGCATGGTGCAATATGTGCGAAACCAAACTCCCAACATGGAGAAATAGCACGAGTAAAACCTGGAAACACCTAGACTGGTGCCACTAACACTAAGCTATCGGAGAGAGAGCTGCGGGGTCGGAGAAGAGAAAAAAGGCGGCGGACAAGCGCAGACAAGCAACAAAAATTAAGTTTAAATAAAAATAAAAATCTGCGAGATATGCTGCTGAGTTTGGTTCATAGGCTATTTGTGTGGCGCGGCGCTCTACGAAAGTCCAGGGAAAGGAAACCGAGATGACAGAAATAAAGTAAACACATTGCAGTTTCAAATGATTTTCAAAAGACAGTAACTAGTAATATATAATGTATTACATTTTGGAAGTAACTTGCCCAACACTGGTCATTTCCCAGAATGCATTGCATGTGTTTAATTTTTTTTTCAATTGCGATTCAGAACATATCAATTCAGCTTCTTGTTGGGTAGGGCCAGTTCAATTCAAATTCACACTGAAAGCAAGACAATATAATACTATTAACAACTATCAGAAAATATTTTCTTTTCCACTTTTTTCATCATGAGATTTAGCCCTTTTCACATTTCTGTCAATTTTTCTGGACTTAAGGGGGTTTGTTACATCAGGACCACTCGTCCAGAGACTGCAATCATTTACAACAGCAATGAGGACTTCCATGTTGGCCAGGCCAAGGTAAAGCTGTCTCTTAATCACCATTTAATAAAAAATATATTTAAGTCTGAGATGAGATATTAAATAGATTCAAATCAATATCAGAGCAATCATACATTTATTATTGATTTACTTTGTTAAGCTGAGTTATTAATATTATATGAAAATGTATGATAATGTACCATTAATGTATAAATGACCTGATTAGGTGGTGTGCCAGAATAAGGAAGATCAGGTTACAGTGATCGGAGCTGGAATGACCCTCCATGAAGCTCTGGCTGCAGCCGAGCAACTCAAAAAAGGTATAATGAAACAATGCAGAGACTGTAAAATATATATCTCATTCAAAAAGTTTGGCCTCAGTAAAATTTTTTTAATGTTTTTGAAGGATGCCTCTTGCTTACCAAGGCCAAGTAAAAAAAGTAATAATGTGAAATATTATTAGTTATTATAATTTAAAAAGGTTACCTTTTTAAATATATTTTAAAATGTAATTTGTTCCTGTGATGCAAAGCTGAATTTTCAGCATCATTACTCCAGTCTTCAGTGTCACATGATCTTTCAGAAATCATTCCAATATGCTGATTTGTTCAAGAAACATTTCTTATTTATAGTAAATAGAAATCATATGTAACGTTATAAATGTCTTTACTTTGTTTATTGATTATGTTTGGTTAAATATATTAGCTTTATATGAGTCATACCATTATGTTAAATATATATTAGTGTTGTAGTTTTCTAACTGAATAAGGTCTAGTAAATAATTATTTAAAAGTTCATGCAGCAGGTACTACTTCATATCCGTAGCATTGACTTAGAGTTAGTTCACCCAAAAATGAAAATTCTGTCATTAATTACTCACCCTCATGTTGTTCCAAACCCGTAAGACCTTCGTTCATCTTCGGAACACAAATTAAGATATTTTTGATGAAATCCGAGAGCTTTCTGACCCTGCATAGACAGCAACACACATCAGTGGTTCAACCGTAATGTTATGAAGCTACTTTTTTTTGAACAAAGAGAACAAAAATAGCAACTTTATTCAACAAGTTCTTCTCTTCCGTGTCAGTCTCCGTCGTCGTTATTTTTGTTTTCTTTGTGCAAAAAAAAATATTCTCGTAGCTTCGTAAAATTACAGTTGAACCACTGATGTCACATGGACTATTTTAATGTTGTCCTTACTACCTTTCTGGGCTTTGAACGTTTCAGTTGTGTTGTTGTCTATGCAGGGTCAGAAAGCTCTCGGATTTCATTAAAAATATCTTAATTTGTTTTCCAAAGATGACCGACGGTCTTACGGGTTTGGAACGACATGAGGGTGAGTAACTAATGATAGAATTTTCATTTTTGGGTGAACTATCCCTAGATTAACTATCTCCCATACAACATTTCTCATTTGTCCATTTTTGTGATGTGATGTGTGAGCTTAACATAAACTCAGGTATGTGTGCTTTGTGTGTCACTCCCCAGAGAGGATTCACATCAGAGTGATCGATCCTTTCACAATCAAACCCCTGGATGCCAAAACCATCATCGACCATGTGCGTTCCACCAGGGGTCGTGTCATCACGGTTGAGGATCACTATTATGAAGGTGGGTTTCAAGCTTAGAGCACATTATCCCTTGTCTTAAGCACACATTTCAGCCTGGCTGCACATCCAAGTAGCGTGAACAGCAAGTCCAGTCAAGGAGTGATGTATCGGTCTGTGAGGTTGTGGCAGAGTGCAATTGGCTGGCTGGAAGAAACATGATGTGTTGGCAAATTGTCATTGGATCGGGAAGCAAAAGGCATTGTGTTGTCATAATCGGTTGAGTTTTTTGGCTGTGTCTCATTCTGTTCATTCAGGGGGGAAAAAGACAGAGAAGCGGAGGGCTGTCAGGTCTCCTTAAGCAAACGTACGGCCGCGGGGCTTATTGTGACCTAGATAACACAGGCGGCCCTGGACGTGGCATTACTGCCTGCGTGCCAGAGAAGTGAGGCTGGGTGAGAGAGAGAGTTTAACATCCAAAATCATTCTGAAAGCAAACATCCCCTCTGCCCCGGGGGAGAGAATGAGGATCGAGATAGACAGAAAGAACATGTGATCGCAGCAAGGTTGATAGCAGGGGCGTGTAGGGATAAAAAGATATTTGGATCGTCTATCAAAGCATTATGTTTGACATATATGAATTTTAAAAGCAGAACATGGTGCAGAAGGTGAAACAGTGACCTTCATGCACAGGTGAATGGAGATTCATTTTAATATGCTTCTTGCTGATAAAAAGAGCTTAAGATGGTCTGTTTTGCTAGTTTTGGGCACAAACAACTACACCAGCTTGGGAGACCAGCTTAAACCAGTTAAGGCCAGCAAACCACCTTCAACTTCTTTAGCAGTGTTTTAAAATTTTAAACCCTTAAAGGTGGCGTGAACAATTTTAGCTGTTTTTCTAACATCTGCCAGATATTAAAACATTTTTGATCATTGAAATAAAGCTGGACCCCCCCAAACAAAAATTAGAAAGTTTGCATTGCCGACTAACTGAAGTTGAAATTATACTGAATATACTGAATATAATAATAACGGCTAATTTAAAATATTAATAAAAACTATAATAGTATATAGTAAATACTAAAATAACACTTGTTTGGGATCAGTAGGATTTTTTTTCTTAAGGATTTAATATTTAAATTCTATAAGGATGCATTAAATTGATCAGAAGTGACAGTAAAGAACACAAAAATACAAAAGATTTCTATTTTCTATTTCACATAAATGCTGTCCTTTTAAACGCTCTATCGTTTAAACGTTTGAAGAATTCTTTAAAAATATATCAAGGTTTCCGCAAAAATATGAAGAAGCACAACTGCTTTCAACACTGATAATAATAATAAATGTGCAGTAATGGCTGCTAAAATTCAGCTTTGTCATCACGGGAATAACTTACATTTTACTGTATTTTTGATTAAATGAATGCAGCCTTGGTGACCAGAAAATACTTTTATTTTATTTATTTTTTTACATAAAATAAGAAAATAATAAAAATAAAAATAAACTTTTGTCCAATAGTGTATATATCTTCAGATTATTTAGATACTGTATATATTTTGTAGGGCTGGGTATCGAGTTCGATACTTTTTAGGCACCGACCGAATTGCCTCGATACCATCGAGTATCGAAAAACGTCTCGTCGTTCGGTACCAAATTTCGATACCTAAGGAGTTAATCTCATCAACGTCAGTAAGGCGCAGATCGATCAGTGTTTGACATCCGCGAAAGCGATTCGAAAGCGCATGGAGCAGTTTGCTCTTTTTAGCTCTCGTGGCACTGTAATACACCGATCGGTTTGCACTGCACAGTCGGTCCAGGTTAAGTCGAGCACACCTACTAGTTTACCCTGGTTACACTCAGAGATGTGGCGCACACGTGTGGCTGTAGTGTGAATGCGTCCCAGCCCCCTTAGATGTAAAGGCTGATTTATACTTCTGCGTCGGACCTACGCCGTAGCTTACGCATAGACACACACCCATACGCCGTAGCCTGAAGTGCACCTCTCCAAAAATCTAACAGCGCGTCAATTCTACACAGACCACAAGCGCTGTGATTGGTCTGCAAGAACCCCTCCCTCCATATGTACTTGAGTTTTGTGTGTACATATATATAAGCTCGATACCATAGAGCCCCCCCCCCACACACATAACAAATCCCAATTTAACCCCTGCATAAGACAATAAATAAGATTTATATTCCGCTTTTACTCAAAACTCACTTTAAACCACCATCAAGTTTTTGTAATAACTTCCGATTGCCGTGTGTGTTTTGGCCATGTAATGTTGCTGAAATTAAATATGTTATTACCTCTGAGTCAGAGCAGCGATCATGGAAGAGAGAGCACAGGCAGACAGCGCTAGAAACTGCTAATGCTTATCAGTAAATCAGTAGAAAATTTATAGAAATGACGATTCTGTCTGAGCTAGGCGTTTTAAAACAAACACGCACTAGTGTAAATGTAGCTAACAGATGTGTAAACTGAAGACTATTTTAGCTTTATTAAAACTATTTTGCACTGATTTATTGTGTTGGTTACATTTTGTTCCTTTGTGCAGTGGCTTTGAGTCTGTATAAACATCAACAAGCTGAAAAATAAAACCAAAGTTTTTTTTTTAGATAATGTAATCTTGTTCAAATAGATTTCATAAAATTGGTATCGAAAAAAGTATCGTTCAGGAACCGGTATCGAAGTCAAGGTATCGGTATTGGTATCGATATCGAAAATTTTTGAACGATACCCAGCCCTAATATTTTGTTTGCGCGTGTGTGTGTGTGTTTAGATCTTTTTTACATGTTACAAGTAAGACTTTATCAAATTCTTAGTTCCAATATGTGATTTTTTACTGTAATTGGGATATTTCTGACATCATAAAGACAGGCGTGATTTCCCAGGATGCCTATTTCAATGATATCTGCCAAAAAGGGTCATTTTGTGTGAAAATCGGATCATTAACATGTTTACCTGCTGTAATTCCACAGGTGGCCTGGGAGAGGCGGTGTGCTCCGCTATTGTCAATGAGCCCGGCTTCACTTTCCAGCGTCTGGCTGTCGCTCACGTTCCCCGCAGCGGCAAAATGTCCGACCTGTTTAAAATCTACGGCATCGACCGCGACTCCATCGCACAGCTGGTCAGGAAGATGCTCAGCAGCTCGGCCAATGCCAAGTGAACCTGTTCGATTTGCCCCGCCCACTCCACCCAAATCAATCAAATAACCAGCTCCACAAACACTGTAACATGACTCCTCCTCTTCAGATCGTGGCCCCTCCCTCCACCTCGTTCACTGTGAATGACCCCACTGTGAGTATAATAGTAATTCTGTACGTGGTGTACATTTTGAAGTAGCGTTCAGATTCCATTTATTTCCTTACAAATACACTAATATTCAATAGTTTGAGGTAAGAGTTTTATTATTAATACTTTTATTCAGAAAGGATGCATTAAAATGATTGAAAGTGACAGTAAAGCTATAACGTTTCAAATAAATGCTGATCTTTTGAACTGTATATTCGTAATGAAGAAAATGAATCTGCTAAAATACTAAGTAGCACAACTATCGGCAACATTGAAATGTTTCTTGAGCATCAAATCAGCATAGAATGATTTCTGAAGGATCATGTGACACTGAAGACTGGAGTAATGATACTGAAAATTCAGCTTTGCATCACAGGAATAAATTACATTTTAAAATAAATTTTAAAAGAAAAGTGTTCTTTTAAATTGTAATAATATGACAGTTTTTCTGTGTTTTTGATCAAATAAGTGTTTTTGATCAAATAAATGCAGCCTTAGTGAGCCTAAGAGACTTCTTGTAAAAATATAAAAAATTCCTCAGACTTTTGAATACTAGTGTACATACAAATATGCAAACAGGAGCCTTTTTCTAACTCTTTTCCTGTACTGACAGTTTAAAATCAACATGAAACCGCATTTATAACCATTTTTACTTGCATAATGTGACCCAAATAAAACGGGGTTTTCAGCATGAAATATTATAGGCAAGGACATAGATTGTGAAGAGAGTTGAAATATCGCAAAGACAAATATTATGATTTTATGTTGATTTGAAACTCAAAGTTGAAAGGTTAGCGACGCTAAGACGTATTTTACACTATCACCTCAGAAAACATCGATATGCTGTACAACGTGACACTCGTGTTTTTAACTGTCATTTGATAAGACCCAACAATGAAACTGTTTGCGACATTATATTTTAATACTTTTTATATTGTAAATGTGTAGCTATGACTACAGGGCGGGGCTGGATTTCACGGAAACAGATACGTGTGCGAAAAAAAAAACTATTTGATGTTACGTTCGTAGAGTTTAGTCTTAAGAAAAAAGAAACAGATAATCAAATGAGACTGTCTGTAGGGTGCTTCAACTCAAAGTGTTCAGTAAAGTAGTAAATGGTTGTCGTCTGTGAAACTGTTTGTAGTTTGATCTCTGTGTTTACAAAGATGGAGTAGCATTTTGTGGTGTTATGAGCATGAAACATGACCGTTTTCTGGCCAGAGAAGATGGATGAAACCATCAGCGTCACGGGAACATGCTGTTATATCTGAACTATGAACCTACAACAAACACTTCCTCTGTTATTTTTCTATGTATCTCAACAAGTGATTGATTAAAGCCCTCTGCATTTGAGTTTGAGAGATCATGTGTGTTGCCTTTTTTATTCACACTAATAGGGGAGACCGGGGCTTCAGTGGGTTTATTTATTATTATTATTATTATTATTTTTTTTTAAGTCCATTTTTACCATTACTAAACAGGTCATTTAAAACACACACTGGCCACTATTGGGGCATGTTGTCACACTGTAAATTGTCAAGAGAACCTGTTGTATATTCAAACAAATAAGAATGCATTTGTTTGTAAGATGAAAAACTATACTAAACTATACTTTTTATTTTAATTTAAAAACTAACATTTACATAGAATGTATTATACACTGAAAAAATGGTGTAGAAACAATTGTCACTCAGAAATGTATAGAAAACGTAATTACTAATAAACACATTGGATTAAATGTGATTTTTTTTTTTAAGTATTATTTATAGACCTGAGTAATATTTTCTTGTAAACCTCTAATAATCTTTTTTTTTATTTACAACTTCGAAAAATCAATGAAATAATCATTAATCAAAACAATTGATGAAAAAGTCAAATGTAGAAAGTAACAAATAGTAAAACAAGATTAAATCAGAAATTAGATGTTGTGAAATGTACAAAATTAAATCAGATCACAGTAAATTCACATGATAATTGGCTTTGATTTAAAGCTGCTTTGAAACAATATGTATGTGGAAAGCGCTACACAAACTTAATAAATGTGCATGAATGCACAAATGGACACCTGCAAAAGACATCGACAATGATCACAGTTGTATTATAAAAATACAAACAAATAATTTTTTTTATTTATTTTTACTTTCTTACCTCTTAGTGAGCATTAATTTTGCTTCAATCACAGTAACGCCTTGCTTTCCTGTTTAAAAAAACAGGAACAACAGTCTTTCTAGGGTGTTCTTAGAAAATAATCTACTGCAATGCTCTGCAGTAACTCATATGAAAGGTTCCCGACATAATAAAGAAAAAGTTCTCAATTTATTTTTACTTTCTTACTTACCTCTTAGTGAGCATTAATTTTGCTTCAATCACAGTAACGCCTTGCTTTCCTGTTTAAAAAAACAGGAACAACAGTCTTTCTAGGGTGTTCTTAGAAAATAATCTACTGCAATGCTCTGCAGTAACTCATATGAAAGGTTCCCGACATAATAAAGAAAAAGTTCTCACCATAGAGCATTATATTTGCGTATTGCTCCTCTTATGGCAAACACAACGAGGCCAAAGCCACAAGACAGAGTATAAACTGCAAAATAATTGGTAAACTTGGATTATAGCATTATATACTCTGTAACATTTTTTAAATGTTTTTTAAAACAAGACTCTTATGCTCACCAAGACTGCATTTATGAATACAAATACAGTAAAAACTGTAATATTGTGAAATATTATTACAATTTAGAATTTAGAACTGTTTTCTATTTGAATATTTTTTTTAACATTTTATTTATTCCTGTGATCAAAGCAGAATTTTCAGCATCATTACCCCAGTCTTCAGTGTCACATGATCCTTCAGAAATCATTCTAATATGCTGATTTGCTGCTCAGGAAACAAGGAAGAGGCACAACAAAGAAACCTTGATGTCTCTGTTAGGAAGTTGTGAGGTTAACATACCATGGTAAGACCTGAGATGAAGGATGGTCACTAAGAAAGCCATACAATAACCCCAGACAACATCTGTAGCAAAAAAAAGGTATTTAATAACAAACCAGTTTTCATATTAATCAAATGGTGTGATGGAAGAAAGGGCAAGCAGTCTGAACACAGTAAAATTACCTTTCCAGTGGTAAGGTTGACCCTTACATCTTACAGTGTGTGCTGGCAAACCTGTTAAAAATGTTAAATGCTCAACAAAACCTGTTCCATCAAATTTGTAACTGTTATATGTGGCATTTTTGGCATTTTGCAATTTTCTGATTCATTTAATATCGTAAGTTTGAATAAAACATCTTACCAAAGGATGCACCAACACATTCAAAGACTACTGTGAAGAACACAGCAAGAACTGACGGCACCACGATGGCTGGAAAACATGAAGATGTTGATAAATGACTGACTCAAAGATTGATTGATCATGTGTATAGAGGAACTTAAAAACACTTCAAATATACACTTCAAACTTTTGAACCCTTTGAAATAACTTTTTTGAAAGTGTGTTTTTCTCATGTGTAAGGCTTTATGGATAAAATTTAGAGAAGAATGGACGTAAATAATGGTTTTTAAAGGGGTCATATGACGTTGCTAAAAAACATTAAAGTCTGAAGACCCACTACTGTTCATAGGATGATTTATGCATATACTGGAACACACAAAAAAAATTTCTTACAGTAAAATGGCCTGTAGAGTAACAGTCCACAGCCCAGGCCAAAGCAGATAGAGAAGAAATGGTAAAATTTATCTGTAGGAAAAGTATATAACAATGAATGAATGAATGAGTGAATGAATGAATGAATGAATAAATAAATACTGTACAACTTTCAGTTTCGATTTAAAATCTGATCTGCAAACTTACAGTGGTTGTAAACATCCAAAGCACCCTAAAGACAGAATTGTACAGCAACTGAACATGCAGTATTGAATTACATCTTTCTTAGTAATGAGAGAGCGCTAAATAAGAACTTACCATTGGGATGATAGTTCACCTTGGAGATATTAAACGCTCATTCTGCTACTTCCTCTTTTGATTCAAGCGTGTCAGCCTTCAACCTTGACAGATAATAATGATGAGCTGGCATGAATAAAGTACAGTATATTTTCACTTTCAGATTGATGGGTAAAACCAGTTTTGTGGTTTGAATGCCCTTTAATCAAATGCTTTCTGTTCTATTCCATACAGTTGTGGTGGTGACACAAAAGGAAACCCCAGTTTTTTCAGTCAACTGAAAACAAAATGATAGACAATTAAGTTTCAAATGTTGAGCAGGGCTTTTCAGACTGGCTCCATGAGGTGTGACGGTGGACTACAGAAAAAGATACATTTTATAAAGTATACAAATGTGGCAACAACTATTATTATTGCTATTACTATAATAATAATAATAATAATAATAAAGTATTATTCAAAGTAAATATTTTCCAGATAATATTTTAATAATGTATTTTGGTTTTAATACAATGACAATAAAAATAAAAGCCTATTGTTTAATTTATTAAGAAACAATGTTTTCTTTATAATATACAAAAAAATATAAAAAAGTAAAATAATAATAATAATAATAAATATTATTAAATAATACTATTGCTATTATACTATTATTATTATTTTTAATTTAGGAAAACAATGTGTTGTCTTCTTAATATATGAAAAAGTAATAAAAACGAACATAATAATAATAATAATAATAATAATAAAACAAAGTACATGTTTTCCAGATAATATTTTAAGAATTTATTTTTATTTCAATGGCAATAAAAAAAACTATTATTTAATTTAAAATTACAATATTTATAATTATTCACTTATTTTTCACGTTTTTAATTAATTAAATTTTTTTACAAAGTATAAATAGGTCTTTTTACATAAACATAGGATATATCTATTTTATATTTTAAAAAAGAAGTCCCTGATTTTTAAAACTTTGAAACTAGTTCTCACAACCTAAAATATTTCCATCAGCAGATGGAAGCATTGAGCAACAGTTGGAGTTGAATTTGCCATTCAGTCGATGGACCATCTGTGCATCCTGTGTTGCCTTCGTGTACAGAACACAAAGCATTATGGGTCTTGTAGTCTAGCACAGCCCTAATTCAACGCATGCAAATGTGAATGGAACTACATTACCCATAAAACAGGAGAGACAAAATCACTTCGTATTCCTGCTGGATGATCTCACAGCAAACCGAGTCCCCCTCCTAATCTCAGGAATGACATCCGAACGAGAAGAAATCATGGAGTTATACATTGAAACATGGGGAATAAGTTTGCAAAATTGAATTTGAACTTTCACATTAAGAATAGTGCATCCAATAAACTGCATACACTTCAGATTGGTGATCAACTTCATGGTTGAGAAAGAGGAATCAACGGGCTCGGTCCGTTATCGCCTGTGTTAGAGTGTGCCGGGTGATGGCAAACATGTCCGGGGAAGAGGACGGGTGTCCCGAGGCGCTGCTGGTCTCCGAGGTCGGGCCCAACTGGCTCCGCGCGGAGAACGAGCGCCTGACGCGGGAACTGAGCGAGACGAGCCGCGAGAAGATCCAGGCGGCGGAATACGGGCTCGCGGTGCTGGAGGAGAACCAGCAGCTCAAACAGCGCTTCGAGGAGCTGGAGAGCGAATATGAGAGCGTCAGACAAGAGCTGGACCAGCTCAGAGAGGTCAGACCAAATCATACAAGAATGTTACAATGTTGCGACTTGTTTTAAATGTAACGGTTTGTTGTTGCGCGCAGCGGCTCACAAAAGGAAATGTTTATCAGTCTGTGTCTCCACCCATTGTCACTCATTTTCTGTACTTTCATTGTTCTTCAGCTTGTACTTTACAAAAAGTGCCAGAGATAATAAAAAAAAATAGGAAGAAATATCAATAAATTTGCTGATATTTTGCTAGTTTGAGGTGCTCGTTATCGGTCGATAGACAGCTTTGTCAGCAGAAATATAGGACCTAGGTATAGCCTAGTGTAAAATTACGCAAAACAAGTGTTAATTTAATCATTTATGGACAGTTAATATTATAGTTTTTTTGTTGTTGAAATCAAATACATAAACCATCGAATATTATTTAATTCAGATCTTGTTTTACAAATGACGCTTGACAATAAAATATTCATTTAAAATCGTCCGCAAAACGTAACTTTTTGAGTTGATATATGCTTGATGATACAGAGTAGATTACATCAGCGTTCAAATTACAAAGGTGGAATGCTAATTGTTAGCTATAAAGATATAAAATAGCCATTCAGTTTAAACTGTACCATGTAGTGACCTGTTCAGATTGTATTATAATTATTGTGCATGTAGGATTTATGGTCTTAAATAAATGTGACTAGATGGAATATACTTTTAATAGTTAATTTGTCACAATTCATTGTTGTTGTTGATAAAATATTCTTAATGCATATAATTGTTTGTTGTAGTCTAGTCAGTGATTAAGTTCTTTTTATTGTGTCGGGGAAAAAAATCAGTTTTGCATATCTTTATTGGAGATGGAAAAAAAATCAACATTGGTAGACATCTAGAATCAGAAATATTCTGTCAGTACCAATTATGTAAATGTCATTGATTGTTTATAGCTGTACACAAGCATATGCTAAGGCTCAGTTCAATAAAGTTACATTTATTGTAGAATTTGAAACAATTCTTGGTTTCATCACAATAACCTAAAAAAAAGACCACAGGATAGCCTGCCTGCTATATAGAAAAGCAGGATATTCATTTTACAATTAGAGGAGATTTATGAATATATGTAAAGTCAATAAATCCTTAATTTATTTAATATCTCATGTTGTACGTTCAGCATTCTAGTATATAGACAAGTGTGAATAGACCATTTGTGTGTTGTTGATCAGAGGCTGAAGGTGAAACAATTACAAGAAGTGAGAAAACAAGTGGACTAGACGTTTATTCCTGATACAACATTCTGAAATAAACCTAGACTGGAATGTAGGCTGTATATGAATTGTTAGACCTAAATAAACTCAAGTTTTGAATGTGTTCTCAGCACCTCTGAACAACTCTTTCTCTCTCGCCTACAACTTCCTGTCAACACAAACATGCATCAAAGCTCAGACATTAATCCTGATTGTTAGAAATGTAGTTTATTTAGAGCTCTTCTTGGTTCTGTATTTACTTCCTTCAACTCTAATCTTTTCTGCACGACTAAATAGAGGACGGCGTCTTCGTCATGTAGTAAGAAGATCTGGGAAGAAATCGGGCTAAAAAAAGCGCCTCGGTCTTGACTCATGTCCACTGCCTAGACTGATCTCACACTAATGGTGTCAGCAAGGGGCTTCAGCTGGAAGCAGTTAACTCTTATACAAATGCTTTTGTGTATCATTTCAAGCTGCTAGACTTCTGTAGGTCAATGCATGAAATCAGATTAGTAGGCAGATTATCTTGCATGAGTCATTTTATTAACAAAAACCATTCGAACTTATTAATACATTAATCAGCCTAGATGTAGCTAGAATCATAATTTTCAGGGTGATTAATTGTTAAAATGCTTAGGTTAATATTTTCATACTTATAAGTAGGCCCTGTTACTATTTATTTATTTGTTTATGTATGTTTTTATTTAAGTTTCTTTATATACTTTTTAATTTTTCCTAATTTTCCTTTTTTGTTTAATATTTATTATTAAAATGTGTGTGTGTGTTTGTGTGTGTGTATATATATATATATATATAGATTTCAGATTTTAGGTTAATATTTAGAAACAATTAGTTCCTGTTACTAGTCACAATTTATTTGTTTGTTTACATTAATTTTGAAATTAAATTTGTTCATTTATTTCAATCTAGGTTTATTTATTAAAATGTATTTATTAATTTAATATTTATTATTAATAAAATGTATATTGGTATTATTCTAATTATTAATATGTATATTATTATTACTAGGTTAACATTTAAAAATAATTAGGGCCTGTTATTAGTCACCATTTATTTATTTATTATTATTAATAATATGTATATTATTTGTATTATTCTAATTATTAATATGTATATTATTATTACCAGGTTAACATTTAAATATAATTAGGGCCTGTTATTAGTCACTATTTATTTATTATTATTATTATTTACTTTTTTCCATTTTTACCTTCACTAATTCATTTTAATTGTGGTCCTGTAGTGTGGCAAAACATTTTTAAAAGTTGTTTTTCCACATCACGGTAAAGAGAGGGTACGAAACCATGAGAGAGTGCACACGCAGGACACGTTAAGATAGGTGTGATCAAGACTCAGACACGCTGGATCAGACGGGGGGTGAGGTGAGAAGAGGAGAAGAGCTAATCCCTTCCAAGTACATCAGATCTGCTCTCTCACCTGTTTGAACTCCGCCACACACACACACACACACACGCACACACACACGTGTTAACTCATTCTCAAAACACTCTGTAAGCATAGTAAGACACAGTCTTGGTGAGATTAGTGTTCCTTATTCGAGATGACAATAAGATCTGTTTCTAGGTTAAGTCAATATGACCACAGAGAGAGATCTAAATATTTTGGCCAGAAAAAAAATATTTTTGCCTGCTTTCAGTTTAAGAAATAGTGTTTACACTACAGCTCCAATCTAGAGTTTTATATGCATTATGCAAATTAGTTAATTATCCTATTGACATGGTGTATATTATGTACACTACCATTAAAAAGTTTATTTTTAGGAAGATGTCTTAATGTTTTTGAAATGTCTCTTATGCTCACCAAGGCTGCAATTATTTGATCAAAATGCAGTGACATTATGAAAAATGATTACAATTTATATTAACTGTTTTCTATTGAATATATTTTAAAATGTAATTAATTAATGTGATGCAAAGCTGCATTTTCATCATCATCATTCCAGTCTTCAGTGTCACATGATCCTTCAGAAATCATTCTAATATGCTGATTTGTTGCTCAAGAAACATTTCTTATTATTATATCAGTGTTGAAACTGCTTAATATTTTTGTGGAAACTGTGACACATTTTCATACAAACAGCATTTATTTGAAATAGAAATCTTTGGTAACATTATCAATGTCTTTACTATTACTTTTGATCAAATTGATTCTGAATAAAAATATTCATTTATTTTAAAAAGACGAGATTGTAGGTATAAGCATGTATTTTACTTTAGTAATACAATAATCACTGAAAGTAATGCCATGAATGGCCAATATGGATACCATATCCAATATATTGTACATTGTGTACTATTTCTAAAAATAAAAAATATAAATCTTTTGATGTTGAATATTGGGTGTGCTGAAAGAGCGCTAAACCCATCACAGTCATATGTCAAATAAACAGTGGCAAATGTTTGGGTTTAGATTTTGTGTCCTAACCAGGATGAAATAGTTTGTCAGCTGTTCAGAAAGGGTTTAAAACTTAAAAGAAGGGTAAAAGTTAGTCTCCTTCAACAAGAGGGATCAGAATAGAGCCTCCAGCAGTGTGGTGGGTCCACAGTTGTGCAGGGGTGGGACTCCCTCGCCATAGACTTGATACAGCCTATCTACAGACTGGTGTGGTTTATAGGGCTTGTGACTATTTAAAGAAGCAGAAGTAAATATTTGAGGTTTCTTAAGCCTAGTGAGGGAAAAACAGCAGTTTGCTAAATGGAATGTTGTTTTTGATCAAGATTTGTAACTCTGATTAAACATATTTGATGTTCTACAGTTCTACAGTGTAAATGCGTATTTCCACCAGATAATCGTGATAAGGTCAAGCGATGAAAATGTGTATTTACTCTAACACATTGAGCTGTAGTGCTCATGAGGGTGACAGAGGTTTGAGTCCATCTTGTAACACTTCCTAGTTGCTGTATTTGCCAAGTTATTACTTCTAGATGGACACAAATTGTGATAAGGTCTACATTGTACAGCCAGTTGTAGACAGATAACACTACGTAGGCCTAATTATTTAAATATGTGCTTTTATTCACTAATCTTTTACTGTATTACCATATTTTGATGAAATGTAGCATTGGGTTAAAATTGCATTGTTGAGAGAAAAAAAAACACAAATAAGTCACATTGGTGACTAAATAACATTTTGTTATTATGTTCAGAACTAATGTAAAATATCAGTAAATAAAACAAAACATTTACAAACATCCCTAAACTGTATGTAAAAACCAAACAAACTTTTGGTTAGGTGCTTAATACGCTTATCAGGTGCTTCTATCTGAATTCCTTTTTTCTCCCCATAATTTTGTTTTCTGTAACTTATGAGAAACTTATGCTACACAACAACGATGTAGTCAAAAACGGAAAAGTTTTTCCCTTGCGTTTCTAAAAAGTTTCACATATACACGTCAATGTTTTCAAAACGATTCGCGTTTACACATATTTGCGAAAAGGCCAGAAACGCTGTATTACGTATGCCAGGCCAGTAGTTGGCGCTGTCACCTTGTTAGTAAACAGTACCTGTAGGGAAGTGACAATTATATGTTGTATATGATGCGTCTCCACTGTTGTTTGTAATATTGGTGAAGTAAATCCACAATTTGCTGAAGAAGCGTTATCAAACTCTTGAGCAGCAACAACAGTACCATGTACTCCGCCATTGTTGTGTATGTTTTTTCACGCTTGCCTTTAAGTACTGCGCATGTCTACATACCTAACACGTACTACGCACGTGCATGACGTCACCGTTTTCAAAGATTCCCGTATGGACCCTTTTCACAAGACTGTGATGTTTAACGGTCATCAGCATCGTAAATCCTCGAAAGTTTTTCATATTTGTATTTTTTTTTAAATGTATGTACATTTATAACACTATTCTTTGTATTGTATCACCTTTGCATCAAATTACAACAAAACAGTTAACGCTAATGCGAGGTGTTTCTAATGCAGCGTCTATGGGAGGGATGGTAAATTTGACATCGTTCTCTCTTCTGACTGCCGTTATCAGTCTCTCTCA
>NW_015633170.1:343289-343645 GCF_001515625.1 Sinocyclocheilus rhinocerous
ACTATGACGACTTCCGCTGCTGAGAAACCCGGAAATGTGAAAAAGGTCCATTGGGTGTTTACACAGAAACGATAATGGTGGCGTTTTCAAAAACTTGCACTTTAAAACCCATTTTCAAAAATATGCGTTTTCAGTCCCCAAAATGCCGTTGTCGTGTAAACGAACAAGCAAAACTGCATAAAAAGTTTCCCGTTTTTGGCTGAAAACGTCGTTGTAACAAAGTCAATGATTTGAGAAGGAAGAGGACGGGGTCGGCTTGACTGCTGCTGGGGTTTTTATTCAGCTTCAAACAAAGTAAACAG
Organism: Sinocyclocheilus rhinocerous; assembly: GCF_001515625.1. Classification (NCBI taxonomy): domain Eukaryota; kingdom Metazoa; phylum Chordata; class Actinopteri; order Cypriniformes; family Cyprinidae; genus Sinocyclocheilus; species Sinocyclocheilus rhinocerous. The sequence continues at coordinate 343,592 of NW_015633170.1, forward strand.
AACGTCGCGCTACCAGCGCTCAATATAGCACAATTGCACATGCACAATCACAGG
>NW_015633170.1:343655-345406 GCF_001515625.1 Sinocyclocheilus rhinocerous
TGAATAAAAACTAGCTGTGCCCAGCCGGTCCAGCAATTCGTCAATCCGCGGCATTGTATACGCGTCGAATTTCGACACCGCATTTACTTTGCGGTAATCCACACAGAACCGAACAGAGCCGTCCGTTTTAGGAACCAAAACTATCGGGCTCGCCCAATCACGGTTGGATTCTTCTATTACCCCCATTTCGAGCATTGCCTCTAACTTGGTCTGAACCACTTTTTTCTTGTGTTCAGGCAAACGATACGGCCGACTGCGCACTACTACGCCTGGCTCGGTCTCAATATGGTGCTGAATGAGATTCGTTCGACCAGGTAGGGGCGAGAACACATCGGCAAACTCTGCCTGCAACTTGGCCACATCAGTGAGCTGGGAGGGCGAGAGATGATCCCCTCCTGGGGCCAGAGCGAGAGATTGAGATTTAGTGCTCACCTCTGGCCCGAGATCATCTTCTCCACTCACTACCGTCGCCAGCATCACTGACTCCGCCTCGCTCCATTTTTTCAGGAGGTTGAGGTGATAAATTTGACATGCCCCGCTCCTATCTGTTCGTACAACCTCATAATCGAGATCTCCGACTTGCCGTGTGACCTCGAACAGTCTTTGCCACTTCGCAAGTAATTTAGAACTCGAAGTTGGGAGTAATACAAGTACTTTCTCTCCCGGTGCAAATTTTCGTAAGCGGGTTCCCCTGTTGTACAGCCGGCTTTGTTTGTCCTGGGCCTGTAACAAATTCTCCATAGATAGCCGCCCCAAAGTGTGGAGTTTTGTTCTCAGGTCCATTACATATTGAATTTCATTCTTACTTTGAGAAGGCCCGTCCTCCCAAGTTTCTTTCAGGATGTCTAAAACCCCCCGGGGCTGACGTCCATAAAGAAGCTCGAAGGGAGAAAACCCCGTGGAGGCTTGCGGGACCTCCCGCACTGCGAACAAGAGGGGTTCCAGCCATTTATCCCAATTTTTGTGGTCCTCGTGAACAAACTTCCGAATCATGGTTTTTAACGTGCGATTAAATCGTTCCACCAGCCCGTCCGTTTGTGGGTGATAGACACTGGTGCGAATCGACTTAATGCCCAATAATTCGTACAGTTCGCGTAATGTACGTGACATAAACGCCGTGCCTTGGTCAGTGAGGATCTCTTTCGGGATCCCCACTCGGGAGATTAATTGAAACAGTGCGTCCGCAACACTCTTGGCGGAGATGCTGCGGAGCGCCACTGCCTCAGGATATCGTGTTGCATAGTCTACCAGCACTAATGCAAAACGATGCCCTCTTGCGGATCGCTCTAATGGCCCGATGAGGTCCATCCCAATTCTTTCGAAGGGGACCTGCATTAACGGTAGAGGGCGCAATGGCACTTTTGGGGAGGCCGGTGGGTTTACCAGCTGACTTTCACGACAAGACGCGCACCACCTGCGCACGTTCTCGTGAATGCCCGGCCAAAAGAAACGGGCCATGAGACGATTTAGTGTTGTTGTTTGACCTAAATGTCCAGCCATGGGATTACAATGAGCCGCCTGGAAAAGCATTGGCCCGATGGCTTTTTGGTACTAACAGCTGTGTTGTATCTTCTTTTGTCTGAGCGTCTTGGGTCACTCGATACAACCGGTCTTTTATAATCGCAAAATATGGATAGGAAAGCGGACGAGCAGGTTGGAGAGGTTGACTGTCGATATAACGGACCTGTTCAAAAGCATGTTTCAATGACTCGTCCTGAGACTGCTCCAGAGGAAAATCATCGCGTCCTGAG
>NW_015633170.1:345953-348903 GCF_001515625.1 Sinocyclocheilus rhinocerous
GTGCGATTAAATCGTTCCACCAGCCCGTCCGTTTGTGGGTGATAGACACTGGTGCGAATCGACTTAATGCCCAATAATTCGTACAGTTCGCGTAATGTACGTGACATAAACGCCGTGCCTTGGTCAGTGAGGATCTCTTTCGGGATCCCCACTCGGGAGATTAATTGAAACAGTGCGTCCGCAACACTCTTGGCGGAGATGCTGCGGAGCGCCACTGCCTCAGGATATCGTGTTGCATAGTCTACCAGCACTAATGCAAAACGATGCCCTCTTGCGGATCGCTCTAATGGGCAATGAGGTCCATCCCAATTCTTTCGAAGGGGACCTGCATTAACGGTAGAGGGCGCAATGGCGCTTTTGGGGAGGCCGGTGGATTTACCAGCTGACATTCACGACAAGACGCGCACCACCTGCGCACGTTCTCGTGAATGCCCGGCCAAAAGAAACGGGCTATGAGACGATTTAGTGTTGTTGTTTGACCTAAATATCCCGCCATGGGATTACAATGAGCCGCCTGGAAGAGCATTTCCTGACGGCTTTTTGGTACTAACAGCTGTGTTGTATCTTCCTTTGTCTGAGCGTCTTGGGTCACTCGATACAACCGGTCTTTTATAATCGCAAAATATGGATAGGAAAGCGGACGAGCAGGTTGGAGAGGTTGACTGTCGATATAACGGACCTGTTCAAAAGCATGTTTCAATGACTCGTCCTGAGACTGCTCCAGAGGAAAATCATCGCGTCCTGAGAGGATCAGCCTCTCGATTTCACTCCGTTCCCCTGGTACAGATCTCAGTGGCCCCAGTTCAGCCTCTCCCTCCTGCACGAGCGCCTCCCTTCCCTGCTTTTTCTTTTCCCAAGAGACATCCGCACACAAGCATCCTAATAATTCCTTAAAAGCAGGCCAATTCGTACCCAGAATTAGCGGATGTTGGAGGTGCGGGTTAACTGCGACCTCCACATTATGATTTTGTCCCCTAAATTGAATAACAGCGGACAATAAAGGATATTCCACCACGTCCCCGTGCACACACCGTACCTGAACCGGACCTGGAGGACAGGACCTGGGAAGAGGGACAGGTCGTGAGGCAGAGAGAGAGGGAGAAAATAAAGGGGAAGAGAGAGAGACAGCTGGAAGGGATTCGCCGACCCCAGGGCACGCCACCATCTGATCCTCCGCCAATTGGATGGCTGAGTCCAGCGACGTCGGTCGGTGGCACTGGACCCACTCTGCCGTCTTCTTTGGCAGCCGAGTGATGAACTGCTCCAGTATGCTCTCGCCCAGGTCCAGCGAACGGAATCGCTGGCGATGTTGCTTTGGCCGACCCGCTGGATGATGGCCCTTTTGAGATCAAAGACCAGGAGGTTCCGCACGGGCAGTTGCTGAGCAGCCACCTGCGCTTGCCCCGATAATAGGGGTATCAGGCGCACCGGCCATTGCTCTCGTGGCCACCCACCGGCTTCCGCTGTTTTCTCGAACAGATCCAGGAAGGCTTCGGGGTCATCCTGATGCCCCATCTTGTTCAGTGGCAGGTGGGGACCCGGGGTCTGCTGCGTGGCGGCTTCTGCCCGAACCTCCCGGTCCATCCAGCTCCGGAACCTCTCGCGGTCCTCCTGTTGCGCCTGGACGATGACCTGGAAGCGTCGCTCCTGATCAGTCCTCATGTCCAGTAACGCTTGATGTTGCTCTTGATGGAGGACCGCGAGGGATGAAATGACATCCGCAAATGGCGTACTTGTCGGAGTTTGCATGACGGCGGCGGCTCTCCTGCTTCCTTCCCGGGTTTCGGCACCAGTGTAACAAAGTCAATGACTTGAGAAGGAAGAGGACGGGGTCGGCTTGACTGCTGCTGGGGTTTTTATTCAGCTTCAAACAAAGTAACACAGAATGTCGCGCTACCAGCGCTCAATATAGCACAATTGCACAGGCACAATCACAATAACGATCGCAGGGCTCTCCAGAGCAGGCACAGTCTCTCCCCAGTCAGCAGTCAGTCTCTCTCTGCCTCACAGCTCTTTCCTGGGCCTCTTTATGCGGTCTCTCCACGCCAATTACTGGAACCAGACACAGGTGTTCGTCATTTGCATTTGACCCACTTACTCACCGCTCGTCTCCCAACTCTCTCTCCCGCTGCAGACCTCGCTGAACCACGCCCCCCTCGCCACAGTAAGAAATAAAGTCGGTATTGTGAGATATAAAGTTGCAGTTACGTGAAGCAGTGTGGCAATTGTGAGATATAAAGTGTTACCTTTTTTTTTGCACTGTGCCTCATTCCAATGGGAGTCTGTTTCCTTCTCAGTCTAAGAAGAACCTATGAAGAAAAACTCTTCCATACACTGAGATTCATACGCACACAATCTCCCATCATAATGAGCCTGCTGAGAATGCTGTTTCTTGTGTCAGAATGGAGCGAGGTGGGACTGTAGATGAACAGAATCATGCTGACTGCTGATTTTGCTGCATTGGCTACTCTTTGGTTATCAGGGTGAGTGCCTGTGAAGCTCCTTCCCTCTTTAATCCACATATCATTGCCCCTGGGTCTTACGTACACTGTGTATGAAAAGACAGGAGAGAGGACAATGCATCACAAACACAGAAAGAAAAGGCAGTCTCTCTCCAGTGCCCCAGCTCACCTCGCCAAACCTCTGTCACAGCTCCGGCCAGGAGTCCCGGCACCTGCAGGCAGTTGGGGCACTTAATGCCTCGATTATGCAGAGAGTAGCTTACACGTTGCTTTAGAAGGCTATTCCTAACACAGCCACAGTTAAAAGAGGAGATGAGTATAAGCAATTTAAAAGGTGGATATGACATGACTGCTCCATTGTAAAACCAAGAGAGACAGTATGTGAAAAATGTATGTTGCCTGTATTAGTGGAAGAGGAGAAAGTAGCCTAAATGGGGGGCCATAATATAATTTTACATGACATAAAATATAATATATATATATATATA
>NW_015633170.1:351517-364288 GCF_001515625.1 Sinocyclocheilus rhinocerous
CTGATAGGTACCCCCCTTAATACTCACAGGTATTTGGTACCAGCCAGCCTGACCGGGGGCAGCCTGCGGGGCATCCGGGACCCGGATCATTGTCCCCACCTCCATCATTGGACACCTGTCAATAAAATGGTCCGGGTCCCCGCAACGCCAACAGGCCGGCCCAGACCTTCCCGCCGCCCTAGTGGCAGGTAGTGGGTCAAATGATTGGCGTGGAGAGAGCGGGGAACCAGATGCGGCATCGGTCCCAGCCGTGGTCAGCCCCGCCCCCCTGGGCGGAGCTCTCGGGCCAGTAGCATACTCCAGTCCGGCCCCACCCCACCCTCGGGGCGGGACTCGCGGAGGACCTGGAGGACGGGACCTGGGAAGAGGGACAGGTCGAGAGGCAGAGAGAGAGGGAGAAAATAAAGGGGAAGAGAGAGAGACAGCTGGAAGGGATTCGCCGACCCCAGGGCACGCCACCATCTGATCCTCCGCCAATTGGACGTTGGTCGGTGGCACTGGACCCACTCTGCCGTCTTCTTTGGCAGCCGAGTGATGAACTGCTCCTGTACCACCCGGTCGATGATGTGCTCGACGTCGCTTCCCTCAGCCAGTAGCCATTTGCGACATGAGTCCCGGAGCCATTGGGCCATCACGAAGGGTCGGCCGCTCTCGCCCAGGTCCAGCGAACGGAATCGCTGGCGATGTTGCTCCGGGCTTCGGCCGACCCGCTGGATGATGGCCCTTTTGAGATCAAAGACCAGGAGGGTCCGCACGGGCAGTTGCTGAGCAGCCACCTGCGCTTCCCCCGATAATAGGGGTATCAGGCGCACCGGCCATTGCTCTCGTGGCCACCCACCGGCTTCCGCTGTTTTCTCGAACAGATCCAGGAAGGCTTCGGGGTCATCCTGAGCCTCCATCTTGTTCAGCGGCAGGTGGGGAGCCCGGGTCTGCTGCGTGACTGCTTCTGCCCGAACCTCCCGGTCCATCCAGCTCCGGAACCTCTCGCGGTCCTCCTGTTGCGCCTGGACGATGGCCTGGAAGCGTCGCTCCTGATCAGTCCGCATGTCCAGTAACGTTTGATGTTGCTCTTGATGGAGGACCGCGAGGGATGAAATGACATCCGCAAATGGCGTACTTGTCGGAGTTTGCATGACCCAAAGAGAAAGGAAAAATTTAAATCGCATAATATGACCCCTTTAAACTATTCATGTGCTGTCAGCACTGAAATGACTGATCAAAGTCAGCTAGAATCAGTTAATACTCAGCAGACCAAGCTTCTGTCAAACTACTTTGGGGGACAACTGAGTCTTCTCTCACATAGAGCAATGCTGTCTGGTTTCTGAATCAGCTGTCTTTGGCAAACGTTTTTGTTGTTGTTAGAGAAGATCAGTCGTGACGTCAATTTGTAGGCCAACTCGGAAGAATAATTCACCATGGATTCCCTCCGGAATTTCAAATGGGTTTTTAGAGTAGCAGTTTTGATTTCCGAGTAAAGTAGGGTCTGTGTTGACATTACTTGTAGTCAACTTTCTTGTTTTGTTGTACAATATAAATTGTACACACACATTAAATGTTGTGTGTTTCAAAAACTTAAGTTACAAAGGACTCAAACAGTCAATTGATTACTTGCCTTAACTTTTTTATCTCTTTATGTGCACAGCTTGTATATAAACTGAATACTGCTCTTCTAGAACCCAGTAGAAATGGGAAAACTTCGGATTTCCTCTCTGTAAAAGTCTGTGCAGATAAGAAGTCTTGTGTTTAACATCACTGCTTAATCTTGCTCCTGAAGTCACAGTGGAAGACTTATACAGCAGTGGCATGGATATATTTAACAAGGCCTTTTCTCAGTATTAGTTATACAGAGTAAGCTGCGAATGCAACTCCGGTTCAGTTTGAGCAGAGCAGTACTGAGAATTGTAAGTTGATTATCAGATATACAAGGAATCAGTTTATGCTACACAGAATTTTTGTGTCATCTTTTATTAAAGACCTGATCACAAAAATAGTCTTTAATCAATAGTTCAGGAATAGAGAGAAACACACAGTGTTGGGGGTCTGTGTGTTGTTGGCATTGTCTTTATCCATGGAATCTCTGTTCTGGAATCAATAAAGATCTAAAGAGATGTCTTGGCAACCCAGAGTGACAGGTGGACAGCTGCCGGTTCTTAGCAGCAGCTGCTGTGGCAGGAGGAGGACTTAGTGCTGACACCATTTCCACGTCTCTTTCTGTCTTACACGCATTCTGATATCATCATGGGCCAATGTCACTTATAGGGGTGGGTATCATTCAAATATTTTCGATATCGGTACCAATACCTTGATGTCGATACCGGTTCCTAAACGATACTTTTTTTGATACCAATTTTATGAAATCTTTATTTTTATTTGGGCTAGTTAAATTAATTTTGCTACCAACATCTAAAGAGTGCCTGCCTGAAGGGCTACCAAAGAGTTTGAATGAAAATGTGTTTATTTATGATGCATAAAATGCTAGCTATGAAATTAGACTTGGTAAGACAAACGAGTTGTCCATTTTATTTCCATTAATGCTGAAAATGTGATTTCCACCACCCTCATTTCCATCACAATACATAATTTGACATGTGGTACAAATGACACTATGGTGGCAAATTTCATAACTTTTGTAAATTACAAAAATTACAATTCTCCTCAGATACATGTATGTTGACTGTTTCACATTGTTAGTGGATAAATAAACCATTGAGAGTGTGAAGTGTGTTTATTTTCTTAAAGTCCAGAGGGACTTTGAAGAAACAGCCTGATGTATGTTGCATTGTTAGGCCTTGCATCTATGTGCTTTGTCCATCATACATCAATGATCCCTGCATGCCTTTCTGCTAGCCATTCAGCCAGGTCACAAGCACTAATGGAGCTGTTAACATTTACGGCTTGTACTGCCATGGTTGCGCATGTGTGTGGTCACTTAGTCAGGCTGTAGCATGCCAATGACATCATTCAGACTGGCACACAAATTTAGTGGGGAAAGAAAGAGACGGAGCGTTCGATAAAAAGAGCTACTGGACAGAATTCAACTAGGTTTTTCTGTAGCCAGTTACATCATCAGTTTGCAGGAAATGCATCTTTGAGCTTTACAAAGTGTCCCACATACAAACTAAACTGTCTGTGGGAATCCTGAAATTTGGCTTCAATGTCTAACATAGGCCCAGACAGAATTGACAGACTTCTGTAGTCTAGTATAGCCATAGTGCTAGAACTTGATAGACTTAATACATTATTCTAACCCCAATCTCTCCGATCATGTTCATACAGGCATACGGCCAGGTTCACTCCACCCATAGAAAGGTGGCTGCAGACGGGGAAAGCAGGGAGGAGTCCCTCATCCTTGAGTCAGCATCTAAAGAGGCGTACTATGAGCAGAGAGTGCAGGAACTGCAAGCTGACCTGCGACAAACAAAAAACACCCTCACCAGCACCCAGGCGGAGAACGAACGTCTGGCCACCCATGCACTCGATCTGAGAGAGGTTTGTGCTGTAGAGGGTTTAATTAAGAGTGTTACTAAACATATTTATAAAACGAAGCAAAGAGTTATGACCCTAGTTATGCTACTTCTATGTTCTATATTAGTCTTTTGTCAACTAAACTTGTTGTGTCTTTAAGAATAATGAGCTTGTGGAGCTCCAGCGCAGTCGCCTGCATGACGACATTAGAGAGTACAAGATACGAGAGTCTCGTCTGCTACAAGACTACACTGAACTGGAAGAGGAGAACATCAGCCTTCAGAAACAAGTCTCCACCCTTAAACAGGGTCAGGTTAGTAGCATTGACCATTGATCACATCAAATGTGGGTGTGGAAGAGTAGACAAAGCTCATGAATAGTAATCGAAAGGTTGCTGGTTCCAGTCCCAGCACCATCACCATGGAGGCACTTTGGATGAAAGTGTTTTCTTAATGATGACTACTACTTTCACATAGTGGCATTTATACAAGTCTGCTGTTACCATACCGTTTGTCTTTGGTTTGTTTCTCATAAATCTCTGTTCTCTTCCAAAGGTGGAGTTCGAGGGACTAAAGCATGAGAATCGACGCTTGGAAGAGGAAGTGCAGTACCTAAACAGCCAGCTAGAGGATGCTGTTCGGTTACGCGAAATAGCTGAGCGTCAGCTAACAGAGGCTCTAGAAACCGTAAAGACCGAACGGGAGCAGAAAGCAGCTCTTCGAAAAGAATTGACACATCACATGACCCTGGGAGACTCCCTTCTTGCCAGCTCATTGGATGGGCTCAAACTGAGTGCAGACGAACCAAATAACGATGAGGCCATTTTGAAGTTTGAAAACGGATTAGCTAAAGTCAGCGACGTTAACGACGAAGATAACAGATTGTCTTCTCCCAAAAGAGATGGAAACTTCCGTCCCGCACCAAGTCTGGTGGATGACTTGTTGACAGAGCTGAACATCTCTGAAATCCAGAAACTTAAGCAACAGCTCTTACAGGTATTGACTATCCTTCGCATTTGATTGGCATTCAACCTTTCGGTCAACCTTGTTGACATAGTCACCTTGTTCCAAACCACTTTAAATGTAGCATTTATCCCCTCCATTTCATCTTGCAGGTGGAACGAGAGAAGGTGGCTCTTCTCACCACTTTACAGGACTCTCAGAAGCAGTTAGAGCATGCTCGAGGAGCATTAGCTGAACAGCAGGAGGCTATGACGAGACTTAGCGATGATTTGGGCGTAATGAGGAGATTGCAGGCAGGCAAGGAGCGGCAGTCAGCCCTGGACAGTGAGCGAGAGCGGGACAGTCGAGAGGACAATGATGTGGACTATTATGAGCTGGATATCAATGGGCCAGAGATACTTCGCTGCAAGTATGAAGTAGCCATAGCAGAGGCAGGTGAACTGAGGGAGGAGCTTAAGGCACTAAAATCGGAGCATGATGAGGTGAGTGGGACTGAGAAAAGTTGAGTTTTGTTCAGTATTATTTGTTTATTGATGGGTTGATGATTTCGTGTCAACATGATTATGCATGATTCTTCTAGATGAAGACCGAGCATGAGGAGGTACGGGCACGACTGGAGGGACACGTGCGTGACCTCAGTATTCAAGTGTCTCATTTGGAGAGCAGCAGCCGTGCAGACCGTGATCAAGTCGCTCGGTTAGAAAAGGAGCTGAAGGAAGTGAGTGCAGTTGCTGGCGAGACAGAAGGCAGTCTCAGCATTGCCCAGGATGAGCTTGTTGCCTTTAGTGAAGAGCTTGCAAACCTCTACCACCATGTCTGCATGTGCAACAACGAAACCCCGAATCGTGTCATGCTCGATTTCTACAAAGAGGGTAAAGGAAACAAGACCGAAGGTAAAGATCTTCAGTCTACGTTGATGCAAACCAGTGACAGCACAGCCGAGACACCGAGATCCAACTCCACCGCCGCTGACAGCTCGACTTCTGGGACACCAGTCAGAGAAGATCCACGTCCTGAACCAATGGACATCTACAACCTAGTAGCAATAATTCGCGATCAGATACGCCACTTGCAGAAAGCAGTGGATCGTACCACAGTACTATCCAGGCAAAGAATTGCTTCTCTAGAGTTGGCCGCAGTGGCGGATAAAGACCAAGCTGCTTGCATGGAGGAGATTTTGAAGCTCAAGTCCCTGCTGAGCACCAAGCGAGAACAGATTGCCACCCTGAGGACTGTGCTCAAGGCCAATAAACATGTAAGAATAAGAACGATTAGCTTGGCATGGGTGTATATGACGCCAGAATATTGATCTTGTAGACCATCCAAACAGACTGCTAGTTTTTCAAGAGCTTTTTCTGAACTGTGGTGTGGTTCTGTCCTCTTTCAGACAGCAGAGGTTGCCCTGGCAAACCTAAAGAGCAAATATGAGAATGAAAAGGCCATGGTCACCGAAACCATAATGAAGTTGAGGAACGAGCTGAAGGCTCTTAAAGAAGATGCCGCCACATTCTCCTCTCTCAGGGCAATGTTCGCCACCAGGTAGTGCGGGAACACAACTGAAAGTTGTTTCTCTTCCAGCTTTCTTTGTCTGGCTCACCCCAACCAAATAACCAGAAACAGTAGGGTTGCTTAATCCAGGAACTAAATCTCTCCTGCTCTATCCCTCTTTCTCCTTTTATTCTTTAGGTGTGATGAATATGTAACACAATTGGACGACATGCAGAGGCAGCTGGCTGCAGCAGAAGATGAGAAGAAGACTCTGAACTCCCTCCTGCGTATGGCCATCCAGCAGAAACTGGCCCTTACACAGCGATTGGAGGATCTGGAGTTTGACCACGAGCAATCCCGAAGAGGATCCGGTGCTGGGCCAGGCAGCCGTGGGAAGGCTTCATCTGGCCGTGGCAGGGGACCCTTATCATTTTCCAGTCCCCATGTAAGTCCTAGACTTCCCTGTAAGAACCGACCGCAACCACACGGCCTCATTGGAAGTCCTGCGGTTTTCTGCAGTGAGAAGTATAAAATTCTGTGTGACACTGGATCCGATTAACACCTGTGTGTAACTGTCACTCATCAGCATAACTAACATTCCTTTTACTGTATGTGTGCTTGGGATAAAACAATGCTAGCATGTCACTGTTCATGCTAACAGTTCTGATGGCTTCATTAATACAAGTCAGTCAGTCCTTCTCCTATAAATCTACCTGGAGAGATTGGATGGCTTGGCAATGCCATACTATCTACTAAAGTTATCACAATCACTACAAGTAAAAGAAATTACTTCAATAATTTTTTTTGTAATAGGCTAATTCCAATATTTGGATACCAAATTGAGTCTCTTTTGTGACTTATTATCGAGGAGTACCAGTACTCTTGACATTTGTACTACTTACAGTACTAGTTTTTTGAAAGAAAGCAGGTTGTAGTGCATGCAAAGTTCTGGCATAACTGCATGACCTACCACATTTGACATTGTTTAGTATATAACCAGAGCACACTGTACAAACAGATAAATTAGATTCAGTTGCAACTAAACTCGCTGAAACTTAGATATCTATAAACAAGTATTGAGGAACCGATACTTGGAAAATGTCTAAACGTGGTAAAATACATTTACGTTTGTCTAAATTTGTCTTTTCTCTCTGAATGTCTGAGCCCAATGTTTCTACTTTCACCCAACCAGCATTGATTGTCATTGAGTTAAACCCAGTTTCACAAAGCTAGTCTGTTAATCTCTGTGTCAGTGCAAATAAATCTGTGTAATCCCGACAGAGACGCACTTTACTGAGCCTGATGGGTGCTTTGCAATCCAGGTTGCAACCCTAAAGGACATAGTTGATGCTACAGATTTTTTGGCTAAAAATATGACAAAATTGAGAGTTGTCATAGATGATGTCTAGAATGATAGAGTTTTTTGCACACTTTGTCATCCATGTCTTTTTTTGGTTTTGTTCATACTATTTCATCTAGCCTTTCAGCCAGCATAACACATTGTCTTTACAGTGTGACTCTGAACCACTGTAGCGTGCATGATCTGTTGCTCTCAGTTTTAACCGTTTATATTAGTTGGCATGCTGTCTGTTGAGTCTTCTGCTTCCTGCAGTCCATTGCATCTGGAAAAATGAGTCTTCCATGTTTTGCTGTTTACTAATGGGTCTAACCTGTCTCAGTGTTGACGGTAACTTTCACTATGTCCAGTGTGATCAGCTTGACTTAAGATATATTAATTATTTACAATACATTTGGATCAGTTGTGATGTAATATTTCTGATGATCGTTTTGTTTCTCAATTTTGCAGTAATTTTATTAGCTCTGGAGATTATCCGCAAACGGTTATTTCCCTCTTCCTTCACTCTGCACATACGTCCAGAATACACATGTCTGCTCCAATTATGGAAACAAGAAATTTGTCCCTGGATGTGGCTGCAAGAAAACACACAAGCTCACATGTAAAGCAAACTGATCTATGTAATCATGATTCTGACTGTTACTGTGGTATTTTTTTCTGCTTTATTTTTGTTTAATGTGCACCTTTAGTGCATTAGTTATGTAAGAGATGCACATTTCAGTATACTTGGCACATTTTTTTGTTTTGTTCTTGCGAATTTTACGTATTTAACTGAAAAACAAAAATAATATAAGAACTGTGGTTTGTTTATAGTCTTTTATGCTTAACTGTCAGGTTCTAAGCATATTCCAGGGAGAACGATTATGTTAATAAGGCCTATAAATTTGTTTCTTGTTCTGTTCAATAGTCAAACATTCTAACTGAACATTATCTTGCTATCATGTAGTGTAACTCCACTTAAGGAACAATAAGTTTGACTTTGACTGAAAAGTTTGGAGTCAATTTTCATAGTGGGTCAAGCATTTGTTAAATTCAAGACATAAAAATCAATATCAATTCCAAATTGGAATACTTTCTACTTTTTTGCCAAATACTGCATTAAGGTCAGCATGTTGTATTTTACATTGCAATACATATTTGTTTTAGACATTGATTATCTGTTTTGTATAACCCTCTCATAAGACCTCCTGTGCCTTTTATGCAACTATTTGTTTTTGGTTTGATGAACAATTCTAAGAGCCATAGTCTTCAGTATTTCTGTCAGTCTCGCTATAGATCTAGCCCACTTGGCCCACATCTAATTTGGACAATAATTAAACATTTTCGGAATGTCAACTCAGATTGCTCGTTTAGGAGATTTTAAATGTTATTAGGTGTGTTAAAATCATACATTCCTTTGAGGACGTAATGATTTCTGATGGCGGTCATCATGGCTGTCTGTAGATATTGGTAGTCATTATTTTCCTATGCGTAGCCTTGCTAATAATTTTGTTATTTGTTTGTATTTCAGCAAGCAGAAAACTTTGCCTCAGAACATTAGTGTCATTTCAAATTTAAGACATTTTAAAGTTTTAAAAGACCTTTTTCTTTTCTTTTTCGTTTGACTACAAATTAAGTGCAATTTTGTGCTGTTTCTGGAGTGTATGCAATAGTTTTCTATTTGCTGAAACCGCTTCATCAGCCATGTCATAGCTTTATATGACATTTTGAATTTATTTTTACACATTTTTATGCAATGACCTCACGTGTTTGTTATTATTTATTCATAACCTTGGCTATCAGTTCAGTATTAATGATTAGGTTTGTATGCATTATTACTGGCACATGTGCTGCCTCTTTGCATTTCTACTTGAAATCTTACAGGTACAATGTAAGCTATACTGCCTCGCCTGTGTTTTTTTTGTTGTTGTTGTTGTTTTTTTTGTTTTTTTTTTTTTTTTTTTACAGTGCTGATGTCAATGTTCTGCTTTTTTTCTAAACATTTGTGCTCTGTAGTTTATCATGAGGAACACATTATAGGCCCATGTCTGTCTTAACATTTCTCATTGACAAAAAAAGTAGCAAAAAAATTAATAAATAAACTAATATAAAATATTACTGTTTGCTTCAGGTTGTATATTAGTTGTTGAAAATTAGCTTTGGTCCTCAAATTTGGTCAGACAGATTTCCATGAGTCCAACAGTGCTGGGATGCTTCACTGTTGGCATCTTTTCACTCGACTATATTCATGAAATAATATTTCCTGCTCAACATAAATTTATTAGGAAATATAGCTGATATTAGCAATAGCAATTATTCTTGGGTAAGGTTTATTTATTTTCGAAAGTCTTATATTTTGGGCTAAACAACAACAACACATTTCCCGTTATCTCGGAACTGAGTTGGTGACACTGGTAGGACATTATTTATTTATGTACAGTGTAAAAACATATGGTATATGGGTTGTTACAAAAGAAAGTAATCTGCCTTTAAACCGTCTATTATAGGCTATATGGTCGAACGTGCATCTATAAACATTAATATTATTTATTTGTATTATATAAATTATATTTATTATTAAAATCGTTTTAGATAGTGTAGCGCTCACTGATTACTGTATCTAATATTCTCATATTCAGTAAGTGTTTAATCTCTGATACTAAGGGAATTGAATCTAGACTTTACACTAAATATACACTGCATTTGCTTTTACTTCCGTATGTGACTTTTTCCTAATTTTGATCGGAACTTCCGGTAATTCTCATCATGGTCTCCGCCCCTCCACATACAATGCAATGGGCGTTTCCAAACAAAAGACAGCAGAGGGCACTTCAAAATGGGAGGTCAGTCAAACTTCTATTTGTTACTGCTGATGTGAAGTATAAATATGAACTATAAACCTATAATTTTTACTTTATAAAGTGTGCTTTATAGGATCCTTATAAGTTACACGTTGCTCACAAACTTGAGCTGCTTCGACAAGTTTTGCTTCGACAGTTGTCGTTGTGCTCCATTACGGTGCATTAAAGTCTACCCTGCTTAATATGTTACATTTCAGAAGCTCTATAATCCGTTAATATATTATTTCCGAACTTTTAAGGCGTTTGGTTGGCTAAAAGACATTCAAATAACTCAATGTACCTCAGAAGTATGTTTGACAGTCTTGCGTTCCCAGTGTCTCTGCTCAATGTAACATTTATGAAGTGGCTCCATCTTCTGGCTGAAATGTGCACAGTATTTAGATATTTGTTACTAGACAAATAGGGATTATTCAAAGGAATAGTTAATCCAGAAAATTACAATTTGATCATTTACTCACTCACATGTTGTTCTAAACCTGTATGGCTTTATTTCTGTGTAAATGACAGAGAGCTTCCATGAACAGCTGCGAATAGACAGCCGGTTCCTGAAATCGGACCGACGTCTAGATACAGAACTGGTGGATAAACTCATCCTGCAGCTCAACAGAATCTACCCACAGATCCTGACTGACAAGGAGGCCTCCAAGGTAAGAGCTCCACCCTTAGTATCTGCAGTGCTGCAGCCGTGACGTCAAAAACGTCTGACTAATTCACCACGGGTTACATCAAGATGTTCCTATGGGGTTTTATAATGGGGTTTCTGAGTAAAACAAGCTCTGTGGTAAACACAAATTTACTATACTTGTACTTATTGCTCTACAACGTATATTACACACACTTATACTGAAAATGCTAATTTTGAAGCAGTTATTTTTATTTTTAAAAACATGTTCGTAATAAATAACCACATAAGACCGTTTGTTGTGTGAGAGTGTGCAGCTGTACAACAAAACGTTCAAGTATTGTTAAGCAGTGTTTACCACAGACCTTATTTTACTCCTGCACTGGAAAAACCCCATAGGAAAATCTCGAGGGAACCCATGGTGAATTAGCCTTCCGGGTTTTGATATCATGTCTGCAGCACTTAATACAGATAAACAGTCCAATCGTCAAAATTTGTATGTTATTTCTCTCTCCAATAATGATTTTCCCTAACATTAGTTCAGGGATTTGGATGTGCCCACCTGTATCAGGCTGGCGGAGCTGCTGAATCATCTACAGGAGAAAGGAGAGGAGGCATGTCGAGAGTTTTACAGCGCACTGCACCTCCACGTGGAGGACGTTTATTTCAGTTTACCCACACGCCTCCGACTCAGAGGTTGGCGGAGTCTTCATTTTCCACACATAACCACTCAAAAACAACATTCTTTTGAGGATGTTCAGTTAGTTTTGCCGTGCAGCATATCATTTGATTCATAGTGGTGATATAAATGTATTTTACGGAGTAGTTCACCCAAAAATTAAATTTAGATGAAAATGTACTCACCCTTAGGTAGGGCTGTGCAAAAAATTGAATGCGATTTTCATGCGCATCTCGTCAGTAAAGCCGCTCCTGTGATTAGTAGTAAATCTCCAGCACGTGCGTTCAGATGGAGCGCCATTTACTACACAGAGCTGTAGTTCACTGACAAGCTACACAAAATCGCGTTCAAAATCGGCAATGAATCGCCTGCGATTTAAGGCCATCCAAGATATAGATGAGTTTGATTTCATCAGAACAAATTTGGAACAATTTCATTAAGGCTTTTTTTTTTTTTTTTACTTAAAACCATTTCCTTTGGCTAAAATATCTATAATATAGCAATATATATAGTATTGCTATCTCCAGTGAAAAAATAGTCTAATCTGAATCAGGAGAGAGATATGCACAGATTAATCACCGTTTACAAGTAAAAAAGGTTCAAAAAAAGTTCTAAACTAATATGTTACGTTAACATTTGGATGCATTATTATTTGGCCGGAAGCGACATTTTAAAGTTAAAAATTGGCTTAATGATTTTCACTTCACAAGATGTGAATTGATTCACTGTAGAGGATCCATTGGTGAGCAAGTGATGAAATGTTACATTTCTCCAAATGTGTTCCTATGAAGAAACAAACTCATCTACATCTTGGATGGCCTGAGGGTGAATACGTTTTCAGCTGGGTGAACTGTTCCTTTCAGCCTGTTATGAAGCTTGACTTTGAAGTGTTTTCGGTTTGACCACCAAGTTTTATTTGTTTTTGTAGAGTCTGGTGAACCAGTTGTCCCAATCACGAGTCCCAAGGACAGATATGTAATGAATGACCATAGTAAGTCAACCTTTTCAGTGATTATGCACTTGTAAATGTACACGATTTACATGAATGATGTCCCATCATGGACCACAAAACCAGTCTTAAGTCGCTGGGGTATATTTGTAGCAATAGCCAACAATACAGTGTATGGGTCAAAATTGTCAATTTTTCTTTTATGCCAAAAATCATTAGGATATTAAGTAAAGATCATGTTCCACGAAGATATTTCGCAAATTTTCTACTGTAAATATATAAAAACTTAATTTTTGATTAGTAATAAGCATTACTAAGGACTTCATTTGGACAACTTTAAAGTCGATTTTCTCAATATTTTTATTTTTTTGCACCCTCAGATTCCTTATTTTATATTAGTTGTATCTCG